>NC_141542.1:75492500-75792500 GCF_021556685.1 Rattus norvegicus
CACCTCCCCCTCCCGCCCTCCTGGGTAATCTGTATCTGTGGGAAGGAGGAACAAAACCTCCCAGAATGCATCTGCTTCTCCTTTTTGTAGCATTTCCTCCTTAACAGTGATTATGTAAACCTCACATTCTCTTTAGGAAACTGGAAGAAGTGTAAATAAGATACTAACTTCAAACAGAGGGAGGTTATAGAGTGTCTCATTCTCTCCGTGGACATGTCTACAAAACAAAATCTGAAGGGCGCACCCTCTGCTTCCCCAAGGGCGGTGCAAACAGTGAGATTCGGACAGCACAGCTGCATGCACTACAGAGCCTGCAGTCACAGCATGCCAGTTAGGACTCAGTAAAGCACGCCATTTTACATGCAAGGAAACTGGAAGGCATCAGAGTGAGATCATAGTTTTAGAACTTTAAAATGTGCTTTTAAAAAATGCTTTTAAAAAATTTTTAAAAATTCACCGATGAAAGTGGATTTTCAAAGACACAGGCTCTCTCTCTCTCTCTCTCTCTCTCTCTCTCTCTCTCCAGTTTCATTCTCAGTCACTCTCATGCCCTAAGCCTTCGAACAGACATCTGGCTGCACCAATCCATGGCCATAGGGACATCAGGGCCCAGGCTACCCACCTTCCCCAGGCTTTCCCCCAGCGTCTGACAGTACCTAATTTCTCTTGGGCAGCAGCCTTTTCTACCTTCAAGGTTTCCTTGTAGCTGTTCTCTAACTTCTCAAGCTGCTCTTTGTGAGTCTGTTTGAGTTCCCTGTGGGACAATCGGTGAAAAGAAGTTCAGAGTCCACAGGCTGAGTCAGCAGGTAAAGGTGCTTGCCAGGGAAGCCTAACAAACTGAATTTGATCCCTGGAATCTATAGTGAAGGAAAGAATTGACTTCCAAAAGCTGTCTTCTACGGTCCACAGGAACATGGTGACACCAAGCGCACAGGGGTGGTGGGGTGTGTGTGCTGCACATACATTCATATATATATATATATATATATATATATATATATATATATGTATGTATATATTCACCTACACACACTCACACATGCTCATACACACATATGTACACTCACACACATACTCACATACATCCACACACATACATACTCACACATATATACTCACACACTCATACATACACACAAACATACACACATTCTCACACCCTTTATACACACTTGCACACACATTTGTGCACACACATACATAAACTTATGCATGCGCACGCTTGCGTGAGCACACACACACACACGCAGTCTGGAGTTGAGCTGTTGCACTGACCTGCCCTTCCCCCCATCCTCAGCTCCTGTAGTATTCTCTTGGTTTCTATTCAGAGTGAGGCATTTTCTACAGTTGCTGCTTTGAATAGTGCTCAAGCGAGCACCTCAGACTCTCCTTCTCAGTCAACAATCTTTGCTTACAGCTCACTTATAGAAGCACCCAGAATAAGTTGAGAACCCCAGATCTAGCCCCATCCCGGGATTCATATGCTCATAGTGTTTGAGTGCTTAAGTGAGAGCCCCAAGTCTTAAATTAGATGGAAGAAACCGAAACCCACGTTACTACGGGAAAAGTGCCTGTCTGCAAAGACTCCGTGATAGCATTCTGACAATAAGCAAGGAAGGCCTGGAGACAGTTGTTTCTTGGCATGGCCTTGGGAAGAGCTGGGAAGGGAGCAGCTGACAGGGCACACTAGGATAGTGACAGCACCATGGACAACTCTCATGGTGCATGCTGTTTGGGTATTTTAAACACACACACACACACACACACACACACACACACACACACACACACACACACACACACAATGTTCTGCCCCAGGAGTGACTTCCAAGCAGGTGATGATGGCAGGCCCATCATTGTAACACATGTAACATTTTTCAGGGATGCTGAAAATGAGGGAGGTTACAGGGTGGGGCAGGAGGAACCTCTGTACCTTCCTGGTAATTTTGCCATAAACTTTAAATTATTATAAAAACAATGAAACAAGCTGGATGTGGTGGCACACACCTTAACTCCAACGTTTGGGAGGCAAAGGCAGGTGGATTTCTATGAGTTCCAGGCAGCCTGGTCTTCAGAGAGAGAAACCCTGTCTGGGAAAACAAACTGAACAGACAAGAGAAACAAATAAATAAAAACGTCAATACATAAAATGCTGTGGTTTCCACAGATTTTTTTGTTATAAATATTTACACTACAAATGCTTATGGAGTTAGACGTGCTGGTCTAGTTTATGAAGGCAATGCAGAATTGTTAAATCAATGTAGTTGACAAAGATGTCAACCCAATGATTAAATTTTTTTGTGGTAAGAATATTTGAAATTCACTTTTTCTTTTTAAAAAGTTGTTTTGATTTTGGTTGTTGATTTTGTTTCTATGTCTGAGTCTGTGTGAGGGTAAGTAGATGTGAGAGTAGTGCAGAGGTGTTAGATCCCCTAGAGCTGGAGAGGGAGATGTGAGCCACCACACCAACGCTGGGAACCAAGCTCAGGTCCTCTGCAAGAGCAGTATATACTCGGAACCACTGAGCCATCTCTCCAGTCCTAAAATGTACTCTTAGGCAATGAGAAACAAGGAACACAATATTATCATTATCCTAAGGCCTGCAAGGCTCTTAAGAATTATCTCTCCTGTCTGAGATGTTTATATACACTTTGAAACATTGTTATTACATTTATTTATTTAGTGTGCAGTGTGTGTGTGTGTGTGTGTGTGTGTGTGTGTGTGTGTGTGTGTGTGTGTGTACACTGTGACCATCCGTGCATGGCGACTAGAATGTAACTTGAGAGACTCAGCAGTCTTCTACCACGTGGGTCCTGGGGATCAAATCCAGGTCAGCAGGTCTGGAGGAAGCAGTGGCCCAAAGTCTGTACACTTTGACAATCACCTCTCATTGGCTAGCCTGAGTAACCGGTTTCTGTGAGGTTTCAGCTGTGAGAACAGAGAGATGTTGTCTTTGCCTGGTTTGTTTCACTTCTATCTTCCCACCCACCCGTGTTCTCACAACTGGGAGAATTCCCTTTTCCTTTGGAGCAGAATAGCATTTTTAAACTTTCATCCGGTGACAGAAGACAGGGCGGTTCTATGATAAGGCTGTTGTGCATGGTGCATGGTGGAGCGTTCAGTCTCTCCTTTATTTTGCCAAGAAGTTAAAACTGATCTTAAAAAATCAGAAATCAATAATAAACAAGTGGATATGGACAGGACAGTGAGAAGCGCTAGTCTCTCACCAGGATATCCTAGGCTGTTCGGATTGGACAGGAAGCCTCCAGGCTTTAAAAAAATGTTCCGTACACACTTCCTTCCTACTCCCTCTGACTTGTCATGGCTGTCCTTTCTCCTCTCATCTCTTCTTCCTTTGTTGCCCAGGCCCTGATCTAAGAGCCAGGGAAGGCAGAAGGAGTGGGGGGGGGGGAGGAGAGGGAAGAGGAGGAAGAAGAGAGGGAGGGGAGGAGGGGAGGAGTTGGAGAGGGAAGAGGAGGGGGAGGAGGAGAAGAAAGAGGAGGGGGAGGGGAGGAGGGGGAGGGTTGGGAAGGAGACCATACTCATAACAAATCATGTATGACAGAAGCTGCATGGCGAACAACATAGCTTTTCTCAGCAACCAATCAAAAGAAATACTACACTGGAGCTGAAACGGATGAACGACGAAACACTGGAACACAACTCAGACTGCTTCCTCTTAGTGGCCTAAATGAGGCGGCCCTGCTCTCTGAAGACCTCTCCCACACACTATCACTGGCTGCACTTGGCACCACCGGGCGTGCCTGGGGGCCTGGAATCCTGCCAGGGCACACAGGCCTTTGCCAGAAAGCTTACCTGCTCTCCGTTTCAAACTTCTGTTTCATGTCAGCACAGCGGAGATCCATCTCGTTGGAGAGCTGGAAATGAGGTCAACATTAAAAACCAGGCATACAGAGCCCCCGACCACTCTTACCTTCAATTTTTCTTTTGTAGAAGAAGACATCAGTCCAGCAGTGGTTTTGCAGAAATACAGTAAAACAAATCAGAGGTGGGAAAGGTGTCAAGCCCAGTGGTGAACCACCTCATGACTAAGATTCAGACAGCCTGGGACTAATCGGCATAAGAGGCTGCTGTGGGGAGGCCAAGCCTCACAGGTTCACCTCAGTAACACCAGGAAGTTCTGGTCTTACTGCAGCCCTGGTCACCTGCCTGATCTGAGGAAGGAAGGATCAAAACTGGAACTGATGACCAAAATGGTAAAAATGTCACTGTTAAAAATGCATCAAGAGGGGCTGGAGAGATGGCTCAGAGGTTAAGAGCACTGGTTGCTCTTCCAGAGATCTTGAGCTCAAATTCCCAGCAGAACCATTATAGATGGTTTATAACTATCTAAAATGCGATCTGGTGTTCCCTTCTGGCCAGCAGGCATACATGCAGGCAGAATGCTGTCTGTATAATAAATAAATGAATCTTTTAAAAAATGCATCAAAACTGAAAGGACTCCAGCTGATTCTGAAGAATGGGCCCTGAGACCTTCATAGTAACAGGGAGTGGGCCCGGGGCTTCCTAGAAGGTTTTGCACGACACAGGAGGCATCCTCCACACTGGGGTCATTAGCAATAGTCTGGCAACCTCTGACACTTGCACATCTCATGACGGAGGCCAGAGGGGGACTCATCAGTGTTTGCAGTGTAGAAGACACAGTTACCACACACCCAGAGGCAACCGGAGAGCTCCAGGAATGAATGCAATGTCTGAGTGTTTAATGGACGAGGATGGAGGCAGGGAGATACTACTCACTGCACAGTTTGCAGAGTCCTGTGCCGGGATACCACACCTCAGTTCGGTGACCAGCCTGGCACATCAGTAATCTAGGTGTATTCGCTGTGAGGGCGTGGCTAATGCAAGGATCACTCACCAGTTTCTGGGCAGACTGGTGGTCTCTGTTCATTTGTTCTATTATTGCTGACAATTCAGAGATCTGCTCCTCAAGGTCAGAAATGATATCAGACCTGTGGGACAAACACTCTGTCACCAAGAGAGCGTGTTGTTATTCGAACCAGCCAGGCCCCCAGGCTGCCTGACCAGTCTGTTTTGTGTGGTTTGGCCACTAAGGCATGGGATACAGTGCTCTCGGATGAGGCGTTTCTTCGCAGGGTGGTTGGACCTTGCGTCTAGGCCCTAAAGGTGAACTTGCTGGGAGCAATGGGGTGGCGTGGTGTCCACTGAGCAGACCGGAAATAAGAATGTGCTGTTGGACACTTATCAGAGTTTGGTTAACAATAGTTGAACTCAGGAGGCCAGAGGATTAGGGAATGAGGAAGTGTGGGGGGACTCATGCAGATAGGCAACTGAAGACAAGGACTGCCCCAGGATGGGACTAAGAGGACGCATAAATAAATGTGTGTGAAAACGTGTCTGCACTCCCAGCACTCAAGAGCAGGGTGCTAGTGTCCAGCTTGGGTATACGGCAACCTAGTGCTTCGATTATTTTTTTCATTTTTTGAGACAGGTTTGTGTGTGTGTGTGTGTGTGTGTGTGTGTGTGTGTGTGTGTGCATGCATGCACATGTATGAATACACACGCATGTGTGAGCACGCATACTCTCACGTGGAAGCCAGAGACCAATTTTAAGTGTCTTCCTCTGTTGCTCCCCACTCATTTTATGAGACAGGCTTTCTCACAGAACCTAGGACTCACGTAATGAGCCCCAGGGTTGTCTGTCTCTCAGTGCTGGGACTATGGGCGTGTGTCACCGTGCCCATGTTCTTACAGGGATGTTAGAGATAAGAGCTAACTTGATCCGGAGAATGTCTTCCCAGATCCTTTAGAAAAATAGCTGCTTTTCTTGCTCGCTTTTTGTTTTCAATGCAGGGTCCCTCTACATAGCCCTGGCTGCCCCAAACCTGGCTATACAGCTCACAGAGACCAACCCCTGCCACACCCCAGCACAGGTTAACAGTGTGTGCCCACCGTGGCTTCAGAACAGTTCTTACAGTAGACGAAGGCTGGAAAGGGCAGAACTGGGAGAGCCTCCAGTGATATAAAGCCAGGAGTGAGAGGCCCGATGGGAAGACACAAATGAAGGTTAGGAAGGAGAACTGAGATGGATGGATGGATATGAGCATGACATCAGAGGATAGAAAAAGAGGCGGGGCTTCTGAGAAAGCAGATGGCTGCTTCTTAACAGGATAGAATAGGCCAAAACCTTCCTAACAGTGTCTCCCAGAGTCATGGGCATTTTGGATTACTTATAATGAAACAGAAACACACACTCCAGTCTTCTAGAATCTCTGGCTTTGTTCTTTATTCCCACACTCAGAATCCAGACCTCTTTAGTCTTGCTGCCTGGACCCCTATCCTTGTAGCTGTTTCTGGGCAGGGACCTGCAGCTTGGGTGTAGATGTCAGATGCTTAAGTGGTGCCGGGGCTGATGAGCTGGGCAGAGCCAGCTCTGAGAAGCCAGTGCTGATCCAAAGACTTTACCTGGAAATTTTGACTTTGCTCAAGATGCCCGATTCCAGGTGTTTTTTCCTACTGAACATCTCATCTCCCAAGGTGACTGAAATCTGCTCCCGATTTCGAACAAGTTTATAGCCAGGTGACACTTCTATCACTTCCTGGGTAACAAGGTAGAAGACAAATGGAAGCTATGAACCCAGAAGAGCCGAGATTCCTCCACCTACTGTGGGCTTCTGTAGTGGTTTAATATGCTAGGCCCAGGGAGTGGCACTATTAGGCGGTGTGGCCTTGTTGGAGGAAGTGTGTCACTGTCTGGGTGGGCAATGAGATCCTTCTAGCCACATGAGAGCCAGCCTTCCCCTAGCAGCCTTCAGGTGAAGATGTAGAAGTCTCAGCTCCTCCTGCGCCATGTCTGCCTGGATGCTGCTATGCTCCCTCCTTGACGATAATGGACTGAACCTCTGAACCTGTAAGCCAGCCCTAATTCAAGTTGTCCTTTATAAGAGTTATTACCTTGGTCATGCTGTTCATGTCAATGGAAATCCTAAGACAGCTTCCTCACATCTTACACACAGAGATGGTGTGCTGAAATTCTAGGGCCCAAGACCCTTCTGTGCCCTCCTCCAGGTACTACCTTCAAATCTCTCAGATCCGATACCAACACTTCCCTGGCCTCCAGGGGCCCTTTACACTCAGCAGTGCCAACTGATCCATGGTCACCACTCTGCTTCTCCTCCCCTTCCTCCATTATGGGCAGCAGCTGGGCATTGTGAGAACTGCTCAACTTTTGGGATTGGACAGACCTTGGAGCTATTTAAGATCTCTGTGACTCAGTTTCCTCATCAGAAAAATGAAGAAAGTAACTTCTTCAAATGGCATTTTTAAGGAAGAAAAATAACTCTCAAGGACACAAACATGCACTGGGCTAATCCTCCTGTCTCCATCACATGACAAGACAGACACCCCTGGCAGAGTCAGTGGCTAACTTGGGTGCAATCATAGCATCTACTTAGCAGTATAAAGTCATCCATTATGGCCGTCTCCTCACTGGCTTCTCTGCATCACCTTCCCTTACACCTTGTTCTGTCCCTGGGTCAAATGCACAGCACCCTGGGCTTGGACTTTCAATGTTAGCGTATCTTCTAGACTCCTCAACAGTTACCTGGGAACAGCTAGGAGCCATGCTTGCTATAAAAGAAAGGTCCTCCACCTCTCTTCCCTGTCCTTCAACCCCATGTTCCCAGCCAGCCTCTTCCCTACTTTCTCTCTCCTCTCTTTCCGTCTTCCATTTCCTTTCTTTCTTTGCCTCTACTCCCTTCTCGCTCACTTCTCCTTCCCCAAAATAAGCTTCATTGTATGTCTGGTACCTCAAGGAGGGATGGGTCAGCATGGGGCTGCTAAGGCACCCCTCTGCCGTGTCACGCCACTGCATTATGAAGAATAACAGTCATGACACTGTCCCACTGTCCTCTGCATCACTCATTTGCCTCCACTCACACCCTTCCCACCTAACATGGTGATTGTGGTTTTCTTATTTCTTATTTTGTTCCCAACCACTGAAGCCCCTTAAAGGACTGCGTGATCCTTGTTTTAGGAAGGGGAGGGATGGGTAAAACAAACAAAAAAAAAAGTAGCCAGAATGTCTTACCAGAAAGTTCATTTTCTAAAATGTAAATATAACCTGATCTCATGCTTATGTCAGAACTGTGAAGACTCATCATCTGAGGCTGGTGTCCTTGCCCTTGTTGGCCACAGGTGCCCTGACAGCCATTGCCTCAAGGTCTCTGCTCCAGTTTGCAGAGGGCGTCCTATATTGGGGCATGAGTTGTACCCTAACCTACCACCACCTGTTTTCCCTACACAAAGCCAAGGAGAGTAGCTGGGGTTAGTTTCAGTTTGGCGACACTACCTCACACGTGCACCTTGATAATATAAGGATTACTCCTAGCATCTCTGTTACGATTTGGCAGAGCGAGTCTGTAAAAACCTCATGTTTGCACCAGTAGGTGCCAGATAAATGCTCACCCTGCCCCTTTCACCATTTTTACTCACTGAAGGTGCTTTGTTGCTCTCCTCCAGCTTTCTTGACTGGGCTTTGTCTCTGCAAGAGAAAAATGTGCTCAGAAAGCAACACAACAGCAAGAAGGAGGAGCTCAGGGGGCTACACCGTGGGGTTGCCAGCTCTGACCTTCTGGAGGAGCACCCTGCGTAGCTGGGGAACACTTTGGTATAGGGCCCCATTGAGGGGGCAGTCTAAGGATGTGGGTGCACCCTAGAGCTCTCAGGCTAAGTTGATTCCATGCCTTTTTGAGCATCCAGAGGTTTCCCATGTCCCCGGTGTTCGTCTGCACGGTGTCCATATCTTCTCTCTGACTGACACTTCTTTCACACACACAGACCACAGGTGAAGGAACGGTTACATCTCAGGTCAGCTACCTGACAACCTCCAGCCTGTGCTCACCGCTCCCCACTCTCTGGGCTGAGGGCTCCTCTGCAGCCAATCACCGCTCCCTCACCATCTCTGAGCTGAAATCACCATGGATTTGGCTGGTGGTTGGGGGACAAATCAATGGATTGTGGCAGTTTTCTGACATCCTTGGTAGCAAATTAGCTCAAGTCAGCCATGAGGTCGTGTGTGTGTGTGTGTGTGTGTGTGTGTGTGTGTGTGTGTGTGTGTGTCCCTGGGCAGCTAAGGGAATCTATTGGTACAGGGCCTCAGTGAAGGAGAAGCCAAATTAATGTGAGCAGGGCTACACTCTGGAACTCTCAGAGAGAATTGATCTGTCTTGTAGTGTTAGATTATTTTATTTATTGCTTCATAGAATTAAAAGTACTTACCTCGGGAAAGCAGTAGATTTTGCTGGTTGGGACAGGAGGTAGTTTGGTTCTCTTGAAATTGGTGCAGGGAAAATTGGCCTGGAAACAATAAATAAATAGACAGACACAGGAAATTAAAAAAGCTATCTCCCTCCTCCCCCACAAGGGCATGTCCATGATGATTCCAAATTGGAATAGATAATGTGATATAATGTGATAATTGGGATTGTGGAGAGTTGAGGCCTTGAAGACCTCAGGGCCAAGGTGCTGGCACCTGTCTACTATCTCCTGGCTGTCAGCACGAGTCTCAAGGCCAGTGTTCCTGGGGATGGGCAGTTGACATCAAAGCCGTTTGGGTATTTTACACACACACACACACACACACACACACACACACACACACACACACACAGACTGTACTACAAAATTGCAAAGTTGAGACTTTATTGAAATGCCATTGAGTCAAACAGGCTTGCAGGATTAGGGCAGCACCCAGGCTGGAAAGGAAGGCAGGGAGGCAGGGTTTCCTGCTCTGTTGGGGAATTTGTGGCAAACTCTCTATTGGGGAATCCTGTAAGGCAAAGAGGACCACAAAGGAAACTTTCACCCCCTGTACCTAAGCCAACCCAGCATCTATCCTTACTTTCTTATGGAGGCCTTTGGAAGTGGATGAGGGGTCTTGATTAGCTTCCGTGGACCCAAGTTCCAGGGGTCCCAGCAGGTGCAGTAGATGAGAGGATTGGGGTACATGGTCAGGTCAGAGGCAGTCTTGCTAGGGGCTCTTGCTGAGATGCAAAAACAACGGCAGAGAGTTGAACCACCCAGAAATCAAAGCAAACAGAGAGGAGGAAGGATCAAGGGGCAGCACAAAGAACAGGGTGGAGTCCGAGCTGACGTGGGCTCTCCGTGTAGAGTGATGCCTCACGTTTGCTGCTTGACATGAAGGCAGATAAACATCTTTGCATAACTGAGTTACTGCCATAATCCAAGTAAACAATCTTTGTCTAACTATTGCTACCTAGGCTTACAGGTGACACACAGAGATGTCACAGAGGCAACACACTGCAGAAATGGAAGCCTCCCCTCAGTTCCTATGGCCCTGTTCCTCCTCAAGTTCACATTAGCTAGCTCTGCATGGAGAGAGATTCCCCAGAGCAGATCCTGCACAGAACTTTCTGGGGAATTGGTTGTCCTTCTCCAACTAGAGCACAAATGGCCCTGTTTCTTAATTTGGGTCATCTGCCTGAATTGCAGAAGGGAACTGAAAACAATCCCCCATTATTGTTGCTGCATGGACGTTAACTCTCAGGTGAGCCCAGAGGCGGAGAGATGAATTCTGATGACACTGAGAGGTAGGGAGTGGACAGCACACGGGGTATATGGTATGATAAACAGTGCCCGTGGCTTTTCAGGACCAGACCTGTCCCTGTTCCCACACCCAGAGCCTGACGCATGCATGCATATATATGCACGTATGTAGAGAAAGAGACTTTATATTTCAGGTATTAAAAAGTGAAAATTGGGTCAGAATGTCAGAATTATGTTTCCTGTTCCCTTCATGACATATTATGAAAATTTGGGGGAGTTCTTTGAAATCAGGTGGGCCCGACTTTACACATTAGATGTGAGACTACAGGAAACCTATAAATTTAAAATTTTCTTAGTTTTAAAATTTAAATTTTAAATGAGTCTCTTAAAAAGTATAGCTTGTTGCATTGCTGTGAACATTTCACCAGAGCCATGTTCTCAACCCTGCCCATGGAAAGGAACACCATGATTGGAGTGGCTTTTTACACATAGAAAATACTCTCTCTTAAAAGAAATCGAGGTTTATTGTGTGTGTGTGTGTGTGTGTGTGTGTGTGTGTGTGTGTGTGTGTGTGTGCATATTAACTTTGAAATCAGCTCATTACAGAGACAATCACAACAGAAAAGATTAAGGAAGTAAAAAAAAAATCACAAATACACCATCCAGAGATAACCAATGAAAATGCTTGAATGTATGCCTTCCAGAATTTTCTACATTCTAAAGAAACAGACTTACATAATTTTCTATAACAGGAGCAAACTATATTTACATCCTGGGTCTATTTTTTAAGATAATGCCATGAGTTCCTATTATGTAAAACACGTCATCATTTTTAAATGTAAGTTTTTTTTACAGTCAAGAAATTTAAAAATATTCCAAATGTAGAGAAAAAGTCAAATAAGCTTGGGGTTGGGGATTTAGCTCAGTGGTAGAGCGCTTGCCTAGCAAGCACAAGGCCCTGAGTTTGGTCCTCAGCTCCGAAGGGGGGAAAAAAAAGATAAAATAACAAGAGTAAAATAAGCTCGCCTAGCCCCTCGTTTCAACAACTGTCAATGTGATTAATCTTACTCGGTTATACCCCACTCCCACTCTGTGTCACTCCTCCATCATCATATTCTCCTAAAGCAAAATTTAAATAACCTTTCCAGTAAGTCTGAGATAGGCTTTCATATCATTTTCATTCTAAAATTAAAAAAGATTTATTTGTGTGTGTGTGTGTGTGTGTGTGTGTGTGTGTGTGCGTGCGTGTCTGTGAGTGTGTACCGTAACTGTTCAGGAACCCATGGGAGCCAGAGCACAGTACTAGATACGCTGGAGCCAGAGTTGCGGGCTGTTGGGCCATTACATGTGGTTTTACTGGGACAAAATTGAGGTTCTCTGGAAGCGCAGCAAGCCTCCTGATCCCTGAGCCCCTTCTCTTGGCTCACAACTCTACTCTTATATGAATATATTTACTTATATTTTAACCAGTTTTGACAAATGTTTATTCATTTCCTCCCCCCATTCTAAAAATTGCCTTAATGTTTATTACTTTGCTCTTTTTAAGCAAAAAGTTAAGCAAAGTTAAAAATTAAAATTAAAATTAAAAAGTTCCCTTTGCATCCACGGGAACCATATTCAAAGCATTTATTTTTATTTTTATTTTTTTTTTAGAGATTTATTTTATTCATATGAGTACACTGTTGCTATCTTCAGACACACCAGAAGAGGGCATCAGATCCCATTACAGACGGTTGTGAGCCACCATGTGGTTGCTGGGAGTTGAACTCAGGACCTCTGGAAGAGCAGTCAGTGCTCTTAACCGTTAAACCATCTCTCCAGCCCTTCAAAGCATTTAAAATCAGTAATGCAAAACTAATTAGCCATTAGAACAGACTTGGCTATTAGCAAATCATGAGGTGGGTCTGAGGATGTCAGGGGAGAAACTGAGTCAAGCAAGCTGGGAAAGAGCACTTTGAGAGCTTTTGGTAATGACTGGTTGATGCGTGTATGTGCGTGTGTGTGTGCGTGCGTGCCTGCGTGCGTGCGTGTGTGCGTGTTCTGTTTTTTTCCTTGTTATTTTCTCCCTTGTGTTTCACTCACAGCCAGGAGGTGGCTGAGAGCGAGCAGAGCTTTAGAAAGGGTCTGGGTTTTAAAAGACCAGCCGAAAACTCTTTGCAAGATCTTACCTTAATTCTTTCAAAGATTCATTGGCCTTGTGGTTCCTTCCCAAGTTGAGCGTCTTAAAGAAACTGTAATGTTTTAGGGAAACCGGACCCCACCAGCGCAGAATCAGGGTTCATTTCTCACCAAATCAAGATGTTTCAGGACTCGTGGTTTCAGTGCTTATTCCCAAGTGGTTGAGATACCAAGGCAGAAATTTCCAGAACTGCCTTGAAGACTTGCAAACCAGCCAAGGGCTTTCAGAAGGGTTACGCGGGCGCGCCAGGAGCTTCCCTTGGGAGAGAGTTCAGTTGTCCCCAGGTATTACACTGAAAGTCACCCTTGAGGAGAAATTTACCCTTTCAGCCAGAGCCCTCTGACCAAGCCTGAATTGTGAGGTTTGTTTTAGGGAGCTAGCCTGGGAGGGTTTGTTTCTTTTATCGCTATGGAAACAGAATGGTGACACCTCATTGGCTCAAAGCTCTCTGTTCTTAACAACAGAAGGTTGGGGAAGCAGCCGGTTAAACGGTTAAATCTTCACACTCAAGTCAGTGTCCATTCTCAAGGGCAGGGAATTCATACAAGATTTTTACTTCAGTATCAGACATGAGATCACAGAAGCTTAATTTCTAGAATAGACTCACTCGTGGCCATAGTCCTGGGATTTTGTAGTTGTTTTTAACTTCCTCTGTTTTCTCTGAAACCTAGGACTCTACAGGGGGCATTTCCTTCTTTGAAGCTCAGCCTTTGAGACCTGTGGCGTCCACAGAAAGGAGCCAATTTTCAGCTCCCTGTGGGTTCAGTTTTTTCCTCTAAGCAAAGTTGATCTTGTCAAATAAAGCAAAACAAAAAAGACAAAACTACCAAAACTTTTTTAGTGCTCTTTTTATTTTACTGCAACTCCCTAAAAGACACACGGCTGATACTGAAGGTTCCCAAACAATACCCTATTGTTTATCGTTCTGTTTTTCTTTTATAAATCGAGACTGATTGTAAATCGTTAGACTGACTTCCTGTCCTGAGATGGTCCACACCTCATAGCTGACAAAAGCTGGAAGTTCACAAGCTGCGTGCACCCTCTGGCCTGTGGCTAGGCGTGGGGGCAGCACCCCAGGCCTGTGCTCAGCAGAGCCGAAAGGTCGGCAGACAAACAACAACTCCACAAATGTTAAGAGACTCAAGAACTTTAACCAGAGAAGGAATCTGACTAGATTGACAGGTAAGATAAATCATGGTGACCAAGGTGGAGGGGTGATGGTAGGAGACAGAGAAACCACATAGAAATATCTCAGAAGCCTGATGAGTCTTAGATGTGGGCCAGCAGTGGGGATGATCAGAAGGCAACCCAGGCTGGGATGTGGGAGAAAGGGAAGGAGAGGCACTGAAAGTCTGGGTCTCCAGCTCCAGTGACAGAATTGCTGTTAGTGCCATCCACTGATAGGAGGAGTATGTTGGGGATGAACAGATTTGGGGAGAGACTGCGTTTAGATGTGCTGAGGCACCAAGGGGACACCTAACTAACTGGTGATGTCTACTGGAGAATTTATTAAAAGTCCCATAAGTTCAGAGAAGGTCTAGAAACAGATTGAGTGGTTGATTGCGGGAGTGGGTGAACAGGTAGGGGATAGCAACGTGTAAGAAGACAGTCTGGAGGCAGTGTGGTCAGTCTGTGAGAGGACTCAGTCACAGGCCTGATAGCTGGCTTCTGCTATGCCATTGAGTTCTGAGTGAGCAGTGGCTAAAAATGGAGACACGAGGACAATAGATGGTGAAGGGAACCGCAGCCGCTTGCCTCAAGCATTGAACTGTTAGCACTACTTCAGTGTTTCCTCATGATGGTCAGAAAGAAGCAGCAGACTGTGTCACCCACTGAGTTACACGCCCAGCACTAATACCATATTGGGATGTCAGTACCCTCCTCTGCCACCCCCAGCCCCCCACCCCCACTCCAGCCTTAATACGGTTACACTTTTGTCAGCTCCTAAACTGCAGAGGGGCTGAAGTGAAGGCTTTCAAGGGGAAGTAGCATTCACGGAGTCTTTCCTCAAGGCATGGAGGGAACACATCTTAACATCTTAACATCAGCTGCTTATCAGCCTTGGCTTGCACATGGTTTGTGTGCTGTTGCTGCCCTCATGAGGTGGCACATGTGAGGAGCTTTGCATTTAAAGTGTCAATGTATTTGCTGACTTGGAGAACTGACCCCATTGAGGAAGGCAGTGTTCTCTGCTGTTGGCTGCTTCCTGACTTTAGGATGCTGTCCCCTTGGACTCATTGGGCCATTCCCGACATGTTCCAACCAAGGAGCCACAGAAGTGTTACAGCTCGCGCTTCTGTGATCACCCCCAGAGGGACCAGTGGGGTTTCACCCTTCTCCCTCTCTTCCACCTCATTCCTGACACAACACAGGCAGGCTTCCGACGGACAGTCCCACTGCTGTCTCCCAAGTGTTGGGCTCACAGGCATTACCACAACTGGTACTTTCCTTAAGAGGAAAGCTGACAGAGTTCAGGCTCTTGAGGGTTTGTGCACTGTGTTGCCAGCAGGCAGGTTGGTGACAGAGACTGCTTGAGAGCACAGGAGGGACTGGGGTGGCCAAAGGCAGTGCAGAGGAAGGGGAGTTGTATAAAACTCTGCAAAAGGAAAGTGTCCCATTTTTTTCTTCTTTTGATGCTTTAATTTCTAACAGCACTTGCTAAAATTTCTGACCTATTATAATGTCTGAAAGTGGTGTTAAAATTTCTTCTTTAGGGGTTGGGGATTTAGCTCAGTGGTAGAGCGCTTGCCTAGCAAGTGCAAGGCCCTGGGTTCAGTCCTCAGCTCCGGAAAAAAATTTTTTTTCTTTAACAATTTAGTGATTTCAGTGAAATAACAAAAAATTAAGTTTTGTGAAATAATATTTCTTTTGAGTTTATGCATTTTTCACTAACACCTCGTTCCCTGGAGCACTTTGCATGCTGGAAAAAAAATTTAGCTATTGCTGGTAACACCACTTGCCAGCCCGTATTTAGACATTTGAAAACATGGCATTTGGCCCTTCAGAATATAAAACAATGAGAAAACAAAATCTAGCATATGTCAAACTTAATACAGCAAAGACAGAAACCGAGGTGGCACTCAAAGCCTCCAATCTTGTTGGGTTTTTTGGATGCGTGAATGTTGACTAATACGTATTTGTCAAAGAAAACACAAAGATACTGAGAATGTTACCAACATCTATGTCAAAAAGTAGAGTTTCAGCCCAGCGTGGTGGTGCATGCCTTTATTCCTAGCAACCCTGAGGGATCTCTGAGAGTTTGAGGCCAGTATGGCCTGCAAAGCAAGTTTCAAGCCAGCCAGGGCAGAAACCCTGTCTCAACACACACAGAGAAGTAGAGTTTCATACTTTGAGGTGTCAAAATCTCAATCGTCCGATTTTCCCAGAGAAGACTCAGGAGCCAGATGCTGTGGTAAAGGCTGCTGGCCCAGAGGGGCAAAGAAAGCACCCGCTGACCTTTCTCCTCAGCCCATGTCCTAGCAGGACCCCTCACTTCTTAGGTCACCTCCAAAATATCCTCTTCAAACTGCTCCTCCCTCCTACTTCCTGTGTGTGTCTCTATCCGTCTTCCTGACTCCCTCTTACTCTGTTTAATTCTTTTTTTTTTCTTTTTTTTCTTTTTCTTTTTTTTGGAGCTGGGGACCGAACCCAGGGCCTTGCGCTTCCTAGACAAGCGCTCTACCACTGAGCTAAATCCCCAACCCCACTCTGTTTAATTCTTAATAATCCCATGTTCATGCCCTGTCCACTGACGGCTCCACCTCTTGACCTGTGGTTGACTTTATTTAATCCTGTTTACAATATTCAAGCAGAAAGCTCTTGGATTAAAGGTGTGTGCTAGGAATAAGCCACACAAGTAACACAGTAAAAAACGACTTCGGGGTCCAGTGATCAAATATCCTGCAACAACTTCATTCTCAAAATCACCACAATCCAGTGTGGACAGGGTTCTTAAAAAATACGGGAGAGGATATATTGTTTGTTTTTGAGACAGGGTTCCTTGGGGTAGTGGGGAGAAACACAATCCTAGCTGTTGTGGAAATTGAGGACAAGCCTGGCCTTGAACTCAGAGATCCGCCTGCCTCTGCCTCCCTAGTGCTGGGAGTAGACATGGCTCAGTGTTGGAGCGCTTGGCTGTATACGAGCGGGGCTCTAAATCAACCCCAGTACTACAAACAATAAAAAAACAAACTTGTAAGGGAGAAACAAAGATATTGAAAGATCTTTTCTATTGATTCCTATACTTAGAAATAATTTCTAAGTAGCCATCGGAAATGTGCGAACTATTGGAAAGAACTGCTTCACATTCTGAATCTTTCTACATTGACTCTGTGTGTAGCAATGGTTTCGTCGTTGGCTGGTGTGGTTTTGGAATGGAGCTACTGTGGAATATGTTCATGGTATAGTCTTGCTCTAGAAATACTATGAGGGCTGGCAGGGGGCTCGGCGGGAAAGGTGAAAGACCCCCGGAGCGGGGAGACCCTCACTCAAGTCTCAGGATGACGCGACACCTCAAGAACTCACACAAGACCATCCTTGCTGTAATCACATGAGGTTTATCGATAGGAACCAGTGCACTGGAGTCGAGACTCATATCCCACGCAGGGACAGTGGAGTTTGACCCCGAGAGGCTGGGAGAAAGGGTATTTAAAGGGAGAAACCACAACCCGAGGAGGCAGGGATGGCGTCATTGGAAAGTGTGGAGAAGACCAGTGAAAAATCACAAGGAGAAACTCTCTGTTTCTCAAGATTGTTTAACTTTATGGTCCACTAGTTCCTGGGAGAAGCTGCTTCCTGCTTCTCAGGATTGTTCTCTAAGATTCTAATGTAACTTCCTGGTCAGCTAGTTTCTGAGAGAAAGCTGTTGAACCAGCAGATGTAATTACCTATTCTATAGCCCTGGGAGGGGCTTCCTGGAACATACAATTCTAGGGCCTAACCGGTTTCTTTCTTCTGCTCTAAACTTTGTGTCTAGGGGGGCAACTTTAAAACTTTACCTTACAAAGGCACTCATTGCCTAGCCTGACCACCTCAATTCCTTACCCAAAAGCCACGTGGTCGAAGTCAAGAACTGACTCCTGAAAACTGTCTGACCCTCAACTTCATCCCATATTACTAAACAAAAAATCTACAAAATACTGGATCCGCTTACTACTTGACTGTCAATGTTTTTTTGGTATTAGTTCAACAAAATACAGGATGTTTTCTCATAAAACACAACATAAAGACTCTACACTGGTTTGTGTAGGACTGAAACAAAAATCACAGGGAGACACAGGACAATTTAAGAAGCCTCTTGTGTTTATTGTCTGATTTACAATTTATTATCTGATTTACAATTGATGAAGCAAAGGAAGCGCATAAAGAGCTATTGGCGATATGACAGGATAATGTTTTCCTGGAGCCCCCAGGACCCCATGCTGGGGCCACACGTGGCAGTGGACTGGTGTGCATGCCTGCAGTGCACTGAGCACACACCTGATGGCAGAGAAGGCCCCACACAGACAGCCCTGGCTACAGAGGTCAAGCTCACGTGAGAACCACCCGCTACTAATGATGCACTAGGAACCTGGAATACTGTGTAAAATGTGGGTGAGCTTCCTCTGACATCCTACCCTGACAGGGTCTGATCATTATGTCAGACCAAGGGCAAGCAAAAGCCTAAAAAACAAAACCCACTTAATTAGCAGTGGCTATTTACATAAGGTTTGGGGTCTTCAAAAATTCAGGGCAGTTTTAATTCTGAGCTCAAGGAGACTCTCTGAATAGGTAGCAGGGTACGTGGGAGTGCCTGAGAGATCACTACTGAGACTCCTGAAGGAGAGAACAGTTGGGTTTCCCCAGGCAAGCATGAACGCACACACCAGCTGACATGAATGAAAAACAAAAACTGTGAACAGTATCCTGTGGAGAAAGAACTCACTTGAAGGTTCTAGTTCTTGTCATATATTGCAGATAGTCTCACATAACAGGTTCTCAGGCTGTACCAAAATAACTTTAGTGAAAACTGAAAATCAGCAAAACCCAGTTTTAAGACAGGATTCACTGTTAGAGACAAGCATGCATGGGTACAATTTGTTTTGACAGAACATCAAGATCAGTTTAATTTTCAAAAACCCAAGTCTGGCTTTCTTTAATCAGTCGTGTCATCTGGCTGCCAAGACACAACTCTGCTTCCAGTGGCCACTTAGGCACTGACAAAAGCACCGAATTATCGTCAACACAGAACTCCATGAAAATCTAGTTCACTATAGTGGTACCGTGTGTAAACCTGGTGAACACTACTGCCCCCTCCGCCCCACACTTCCCTACTCTGTGCTGTCCCTTCCTTAGAAGCTGTGAATGTCCAGGCAACAGGGAGAGCCTTTCTTCAGGATCCAAGGCACAGCTTTCAGGTTCTGCCGAGGGAGGTACTCAGTTATAGACTAGGAATGCAAACGCTGTTTTTAAAACATGAGTTGGAATATCTAGGAAATTGAAACAGCAGAATTCTTGTTAATGCCTGCTTTAGACAGGGTCACTGGCTAACCCGGAGTCCTTCATACACGCGTGTGATGAACTGTTGACAGAAGCTAGACTGGGCAAGGGGGGCGAAGGGATGGGCATCTCTCCACCCTTTGTTTCTGAGAAATTTAGAAAAGTTTATTAAAGATGCTAGAAATATAGAAAATCCACTGTGTTCCTAACATTGTGTGGATGTTGGGTTTTCTAACCCTCTGAGTGCATCTCTCCTTGGGGAGGAGGCCAAGAGAGGAAGACAAAACTCCCCGGCAGAAAACAATTTCTTGCAAGCAAATTATTTCCAAGTTAAGCACCAAGAGGACCAAGTAAAAGACTCTCTGCCTTGACAAACAAAATGAGCGGTCCCACCTCATCTCCCCGAGGAGACAAAGCAGAGGCAGACTGTGACCACCTCAGGGCACAGCTCTGCTCATCGCCAGCCTGAGGCCTGCAGCTCGGGCTGAATGCCAAAAGCCAGCTTCAGGCCTCACTTGCTCTTCAGCTTCTTAAAGAAGAAACAGAGGGGAAAGCTTAGCTGTCCCATGAACTAGACCCGTCTCTATTGCAAATACCAAGAGAGAGGCAGATGCTTTAGTGGATACAAGGAAAACAACAAAATCCAACAAAAACACACTCTCAAAGCAAGCACCTGGGTTTTACTCCAGTTTATAATTTTATGTGCCTGAGAATTTTTGTGCAAATACATGTCATCTTTCATTAAAAATATGCATAGCACACTTTGGATAAAGTTAGTTACAACTAACTTTTCTTAAAAAATTTAAATATATAAATATACAACATAATTTACTGCCTACTGCCTGATTGCACTTCTGGTTTAAACCCTCTGGCCTCCAAGGAAAACGGAGAAACAGGCAATAATGTTTGCATTCCTGGGCCACCATGTTGTCCAGAAGAAATAGTCTAAAAAAGTTTTTAATTTCAATTTACCCTTATTTTCCTCTTAAATCCCTCCAAGCCCAATCACATTGTTATTTTTTTTTTTTGTTGTGTTGTACAAAAATACAAGCTTAAAAAAAACTGAAGTTCTAATAATCACAAATACAAAGGGATCTATCTGGGTGGTGTTTGGGTTCTCCGTGCCCCAAAGTCCCCGGATAAGAAAGTCTCCATTTCTGATGTAAAGGACAAGATAAAATTCCTTATTTTGCTAACGCTGAGAGTGCACCATTGGATGGGTGCATTTGATCAGGGACCAGCAGGGAAGGCATCTCCCACAGGCTCGGCTCACACCACTCTGCGCATGCACCAACTCTCCGGAACAGCCTCCTCCCAGCAACAGCCTGGGCTGCCCCGGGTTTCCTTCGTAGGCAGGCGCTTCCAGCTTGTGTTCTCTAGAGACAAGGTGCCAGCACTTCGGTATTACTGTCACGTTTCGATAGAATTTGGTTTATTTCTCTATTCACTTGTTTTCAAGGCAAGAAAAATGTAGCTAAAGGAACAACTAGCCCTTTCTTCCATTTCTGTCTCCAAATTACTCACTAGTCCCCACGTTACTAGACTCCATCCTCAAAGACCTCTTCCAAACGCTCTATCCCTCACTACGCCCTCTCCACATTCACAATCCTTCTACAACATCCCTTTTCTCTCAAGTTAGGCCAGTCCCAATTCTCAGTGCATCTATCCTTCATGTGCTAATTTATTTACGAGGTCAGTTAATGTGGACCCCTCAGTCTTCCTTCAGGATACCCATTTTGGGCGAGGTTGTGCAAACTGGGGCTCCAAAGCTACCCATCATGACTGGGAGACTCTGATTCCTCCTCAGTCCACCCAATAAACTGCCACCAGAATTTAAATAGACAGCAGAGTCTGGTTTTTGAAGACCCATTTCTGCCTCTCGGCTTTTCCCATTCTCCCGGGGAACAGGGGTCTTGACCACCCTGGCTATTCCCAGCCTCTTCAGCCTGTCCACCAAGTTCATCTTCAGCTGGCCAACATCAGGAGGGGCCCTTGAAGGTCTCAAGCCATACATTTCTTGCAGGAATGTTTCAGCTGGTCTGGAAGCCAAGAAATTCTCGGAGACATGGACACGGGGTTCAAAGGGCACGGGGGAGGAACATGGTGACTGCGACGGGGAATTTGGTGGTGTGGAAGGGGTGGCCAGGGCCTTGGGGCGAAGCTGTAGAAGGGGGTTTTCTGAAGCTGGGCTGTG
Organism: Rattus norvegicus; assembly: GCF_021556685.1. Taxonomy (NCBI): domain Eukaryota; kingdom Metazoa; phylum Chordata; class Mammalia; order Rodentia; family Muridae; genus Rattus; species Rattus norvegicus. Next base: position 75,513,899 of record NC_141542.1, read on the forward strand.
GTACACTTTGGCGGAGATGCCTCGCTCCTGCAGGAGTTTGGCTAAGCTCCTCGTGCTACTGAACGTTATGGTGGAGTCGCGCCGGTTTGTGATGGATTCACCAATGCTCAGTCTGTAGGACGCAGCAGGAGAGTTCACAGCCGTGTTGGATGCACTGCCCGCACTGCTTCCACAGGACAGTGATGGGAAACCAGAGCTGGAAGAAAGGTGGGAGAGTGCTCAGTCAGACACCAGCTGACACTCAGCGTTCAAGGATGACCAGCCAGGTGCGCTCTTAAGGGCAGACTTTCCAACTTTGTTTCACTGAAAAGTAGTAAATGCCTAACTGGTAAGCAGTGCCAGCGCTAGACAACGCCACAGGCGGACGTTAAAATAATGAAAAGCTCTGACATCTATTAAATCTTATTTCTTATTTGACAGTTAGGACCACAAAAAAAAAAAACAAAACAAAACAAAACCCCCCCCCCCAAAAAAAAAAAAAACCACCAAAACAAACCAAAAGAACAAAAAACCTACATAAATCACATATGGTCACATATGGAACGGAAGGGCTTTTTGCCAGCTTTCCTCTGTGAACAAAGGTTACAGGATATAATGCATTTTCAGTGGTACAAAGTGATCATACATCACAGTATCAAGACTTTTAAAGATTATGAACTAAAGACAAGTATAAAATTAATAAATTAAGCAATAACCTTCCAGAGCACTAAGCTGTTCAAGGAGAACAGCACTCAGAGTCTGACTCTGGTCAAAGCTCAGCTGGGAACCTCTGGTCTTTCTCCCACCTCCTGGCTGAACTTGCCCTCCCAGCTGTGTTCCTACCAAAGAGTCCCTTTAAGAAGTCTAAGGCTTCTGTTGGCGTCTAACAAATGTAGAAGACCTACAAGTGCGTTCACGAGGGCCTCTACTGGGATCCTGACTGGGTACCACCGTGGTCTGATTGCTTCCCTCTTCATTTGCTTGAATCGCCACCTTATTTCTCCCCTTGTTGGCAGCTAGAGGTTACAGACTCAAACTCCAGGGATAGTCGCCTCAGGGATAGTCTCCCCACTAGGACTCTCATGCTGGGTTTTACTCTTCTGCCCACCACACTCTTACCACCTGCTTGCCCCTGCATCATCTTTCTTTTTTATTTTTGATTATACTTTCCCTTCAAAGACCAAAGTGTCCCTGAATACCACCTCAGATTCTGAATTGCAGGCTAGAACCAGCCTCAATATGGTTCAGGAAGTGAAGTCTGTGTCAATACTTGGCCTTGACAGCTGCTGTCCTACCTCAGAAACATCTCTGCATGGAGTTGGTGAGCTTGACAGTCATGGAGCGAGGGCTGGCCATGCTGTAAAGAGCAACTCGGTGCTTAGGATGGGGCTTGGGACTTGAGGCATTGATGTGGAGGCTGGAGCTCTACCACAAGGGTGACAGCAAAGACCTGATGACAACTTTGGAAACTGATGCTTGCAAGTTTTTTGGGGGCAGAATTCCAAGCTCACTGTCAGAAACTGAAGGCAAAATAAGGAATGGAGGAAGAAGACAAGCTGGTTGGAGACCCAGGTCAGTAAACAAAGGATCTGTCTAGATCTTTATAACCATGTGAGTCTTGGTAGTGAAGCGCTGGCCTTGGAAGGATCTGGAATCACCTGAACTTGAACAACATTAAGGATGGAGGTCTTGAGAGGAGTGTGGCAGCTCACACCTTGCAGCCTGGCTCAGTTTGGGTACAAACAGCCTCAGGCGGGTTTTTTGTGTTAGCTGTCACCTAAGCTGCTGTGCCTCAATCCTTCATTTTATCAGCATACTCTGCCTACTTTAAAGAGTTACGATCAAATGAGAAAATACAATGTCAAAATATCCTAAAGACAAATAGTCACCGAATACTGATTAAAACTGAAGGTGGTTTACAAACAAGACTTGTGGAAGCGCCTGACGGCCCAGGCCCTCTTACCTAGGGGTGACCTGAGTGATGTCAGAGGGGTGTAAGATCCTGCAGGTGGTGAAGGTGAATGTTGAGTTCGTGAATGAGAGACACTTTCCTGGGTTCGAAGTTGCAACTGAAATAAGAGATGTTTAGAAAGCCAAACACAGAATGAAAGACTGGGTTAATTAACAACATAAAAGGCTCATTATTTTGTTAGCAATACAGCATTTATCGATTGCCTTTTGTAGTAGAAAGTTCCTAAATCTGGAAATGAAATACAAAGAATACACTACTATTAACTGATTAGTGTACAACTGAAATTTCAGGACTTTAATATTACAAATAAAGGGAGTAAAAATAGCTTAGAAATGAGAGAAAAAGCCACCGAAAAACACATTAAAAAATTAAGTTCTAGTTATGTAAGCCCCAGGTCAAACTATTCCTAGTTCTTTTTTTTTTTTTCCCTCTTTTTTCTTTTTTTTGGGGGCTGGGGACCGAACCCAGGGCCTTGCGCTTGCTAGGCAAGCGCTCTACCACTGAGCTAAATCCCCAACCCCCCTATTCCCCTAGTTCTTAAGAGTACCGTGCAGACTCTAGAACACTTCACAGTGATGCGAACACGAGGCCTCTCTCACTTTGTTGTCGTTGTTATTACTTGACAGGGTTGAGATTTGTATGCAGGTGGATAAAACTGTCTCTTTAGCACCAACCAAGGCAGTGACACCAGCCTAGACCTGCATTCTTCACTCTTACACATTCACAGTATTTTTCCAAAGCCAAATTTATTAAAGAAGGTCCTTGATAAAAGAGTTATCATGATGTCATGATTCTTTTTACTAGGCACACGTGGGAGTGGGAAGTGGCCGCTAAGAGCCCCTGCAGTCGATACAAACAGCAGTTGCCCACAGAAAAGCATTTGTGCAACTAAGTTGAAACTGTATCAGGGAACATTATTTACTCAAAAGTAAAATAATGCACAAGCTATAATTATTCAGACTTGGGAATCTGGCAGGCACTTTCTTGGGGGAAAAAAAGCTGTGAATATTTCCTGCCAATGACAAACATAAGCTTCAAGTGAAAGTCAGTTTTAGAAAACCGCTAAGAGCTTGGAAACGTCCTAATATTTACAGCCTTTCATGCTGATGGAATTGGTAGTGACACTAATACGCCATGTGATGGAAAGTGTCAACATCCGGGTATTTGTGTAACTGTCTTAACAAGCAAGGCAGGTCACCAACCATGCAGGGCAAACGTTCCAAGAGGACAGGCACATTTTCATGGAAACACACATGAGAAATGCACTGACCGGGCTCCACACTGCTGTGACTACCACTGCCCAGTTCTCATCTGATTCAAACAGCACCCACGGTTCTCGAAAAGGCGATTAAAATACTTTCCCCTTTTCTACCACATGCATCTGAGAGTGTATTTTCTCACATTTTTCGTATAAAACATTGCATCAGACTGAATGCAGAAGTTATTTTATAATGAGAATCTTCAATTAAGTCAGAAATTAGAGACTTGCAATATTGTAAAACAAAACCATTTTCTTACTATATCCAACACTGTTGTTTTTCAGAAACCAGTATTTGCATAACAACTTTTATTTTTAAATGGGTTAATTTTTTTAATAAGTTCTCAGTTTTTAGTCTAACTTAATTAGTTAGACATAACCTATATAGACAAACCTGAGATTCTCAGAGACTTTTAAGAGCATCAAGGACCCTGAGACAAAAAGGCTTTCAAACCACTGACTGACCCGACCTCTCGCTCTGCCTAATTACTCCTGCAGGCTGGTAGGAGAGGGGGGAATTGGGAACATCAGCAGTGCTGTGGGTTTGTACTGTTTTATCTCCACTAATGGGTAAGCTCCAGTGAGACTGTGCAGGGGTAGCTGATAACCACAGCAGGACAATGCAATGTACTGGGTGCACGGCCATATTCAACTGCACCTCCTCTCACCTGAGACTGGTCCCCCTGCTGAGGTCATGGGCGGCAGGAAGATACCCGTTACTGGCGGGGGTGGTGCAGGCTTCTGCTCCAGTTGAAGAGGCTGCTGAACCTGAAAAGTGATCCCCACTTCTTCATCCTCCTCCAAATCCGAGATGTGATAGACGGCATCCTTGGGCATCTGCGTGAAGCCTTTAGTGATGACGCCTGGGCGTGGATCAAGGATGGTTCCCAAGTTTGGTTGAGCAAGCTGCTGCCAATGATGTAGCGTCTGTGATCCTGAACAGGGAAGAGAACAGGCACGCTTTACACTTCCCACAAACCCTCAGCCTTGGGGAAGCTAGAATTATGTGAGCAACAACAGAAATGACAGAGACACTGAGTTGGTTTTGACATCTTTTAAAATTTGTAAATTTAAGTTCCCTGTAGAAAACTGACATGACATGGATTGTCTGAGCAATAACTTTTCTATTTCAAAAGACGATCTTCAAAGGGACATCTAAAGAAGGGGAGAAAAAAAACCCTAAGATTTTTAAACAGGACCCAGGCTGCTCAGGCAGGATGGAGGCCGCCCACTCAGGGACAGGCTGCGCCCTCCCAGGTGGCAAACCCAGTATCCACCCAGCGTAGCCGATGAACTCGGAGGCGGACACCAGGCACTCAGGTGGAAATCCCTTGGGTTTCCTTGTGCTTCTGCTTGCTCGGGTGACAGAGTGGAGAACATGTCCCTTTGTGCCTCTCCTGAAGTCAGCAACTCTAACCAACGCTGGAGCAAGGCAGGAGTCTACAGGGGTCTGCTTGCACTCTTGCTTTGAAAGGAACTTTTAAGCACAGCATTAGAGTCACATGTGAACCATTATTATCCCATAAATCAGGTATTTATTTTGAATTTAAGTTGTGCTTTAGGTAAACCTGAACTGAAGGAGAAAGGAGCACAGACGTAACTGTGTGCCTCTACAGCAGGGGCATTCCTCCCGTTGCTCCTCTTCATTCATCGCAGCCTGTTGGTCCTACCACACGACTGCTATCAATGGGATCCCTGGCAAAAGTCCAGATAAGGGCCTTCCTACTTCCCTCTTCCACCGATGCTAAAACTCCAGGAAAGAACGAAGGCTGAAGACTTGGTGACTCAGGTCTCATCACTCACTCACTGTCTGCTACGTGGCACCACAGCACAGACAGACAGCCTGTGCACAGGGTGACATCTGAACACAGGCTTCTACTTTAGGAAGACATCTAACATTCACACAGCGTCTAAAAGCTGTTACCTTCTAGGGGCTTGACAATCTGTAACTTTTCTGGCATGAAGCCTCGAAGGCAGCCGGCACTGCCGAGCTCCGTGGTCTCTGACTGGTCAGTGCAGAATGAGGCAAGGTTCTCCGTGAGGGCCTCACAGCTGCTAACTTCTTCCTCCTGCTCAGCCAGAATCTGGAGCTTCCGTTCCCATTCTTCAGCGAAGAACTGCTTCTCACTTAGGTAGTTCTGTCTTCTCAGGCTAAGGCGATGCAATGCTGTAGCCAGGTCACTATCTTCAGGGAGTCCTGGGGGGTCCCTGGGATGAGAGTTCCTGTGGGACAATCATATTCAATGATGAGACTGTAGACTGTGAATAGTCTAGACCTCTCCCTTCTACAGTGCTGGACATTAAAACAACAACATAATCATCAACAATACTGTTAACACAACAGTAACTGTAACGTATTGTGCTGGCTGGTTTTGTGTGTCAACTGACACAAGATGGAGTTATCAGAGAAAGGAGCCTCCCTTGAGGAGATGCCTCCATGAGACCCAGCTGTAAGGCATTTTCTCAACTAGTGATCAAGGGGAGAGGGCCCAGCCCATTGTGAACTGTGCCATCCCTGAGATGGTGGTCCTGGGTTCTACAAGAAAGCAAGCTGAGCAAGCCAGAGGAAACCAAGCCAGCAAGAAACATCCCTCCATGGCCTCTGTGTCAGCTCTTGCTTCCTGACCTGCTTGAGCTCTAGTCCTGACTTCCTTTGGTGATGAACAGCAATGTGGAAGTGTAAGCTGAATAAACCCTTTCCTCCCCAGCTTGCTTCTTGGTCATGACGTCTGTGCAGGAATAGGAACCCTACGACACACATCATTTCCAATTACCCCTAGAAAGTAAAATATGTTATGTTGTGCTTGCTAATTTCCCCTCCTCATTTAAATACGAAGCTGCAGGTGTGTCTACTTTTATGTTCAGGTCAGGGACTCCCACAGTAAGTATTAGCACAGGTCACTGAGAGCAAGAGGTACCATTGCTTTATATAACTGTGAATGAAGACAAAGCTAGCTATAGACTATTACATGTTTCTTTATCATGAAAATATGGGTAGAGTGTGGTGGCTCATGCCCGTAATCCCAGCACTCAGGAGACTGAGGCAGGGGAATCACGATTTTGATGGCAGCCTGGGATGTATAGGAAAACACCCTACCTGAAAACAAACAAACAACAACAATAATAATTGAGAGAAATAAATAAATGAGGGAAGGAGGAAGGAAGGAAGGAAGGAAGGAAGGAAGGAAGGAAGGAAGGAAGGAAGGAAGGAACAAGCAAGCAACTGTCTCTGAGAAAGGCGTGAAAACATTTCATTTTGGAGCCACAAACATCCCCGAAAATGCAGTGTATCTGAAAGAAAGCAAGGATTATAAATTTCAAAAGACTGCCTTCTCATAGGTCTTTGATGCACTTCCTCCCCACTTTTCAGCAATGAAATTGAGAAGTCTTTTAGAATTGATGTAGAAGAAACATTGCAAGTGAATGCACACACTCTCCTAACAGCACTGTGGCATGATGTAGGCATCAGAATGCAGTGAGAACTGCCGGCTGCGGAACCTTCTGGACAGTGTGGAGGGATGCTGGGGTCTGAGTACTGGAATCTGGTATGCTAGCACGGTAAGGAATGCAGCCCTCCCCCCACCCCCCACCTTACCCTGGAACCTCTGTGCTGCTCCCTTGGTTCGGGAGTGTTTTGTCCTCTGTTTGCTGAACACCGGACTCAAAGGGCTTTGCTGTCATGATGACACTTGAACGGTTGGAGCCTGGGATGGGCAGCAGGACTGGGAATGTGACAGAGCGGCCCCGTGTGTCGTTGGCAACCTTGACAGTATCAAACACCCGTTTTTGCTGGGCCCTGTCAGAAAGGAAGCATCCACTCCTGTCAGTCTCCTGAGTGCTGTACACACAGGCACAGAACCAGACATAAATCCATCCCGAGAACTCTCATTTGGGGAAATTGAGAAAGTAACTTTGGTACAAGGAGAGCTCCCCCATGGGAGGAGGACCTGCACAGCAAGCGATTCACTCCTGACTGGCAGCCATCACTCCATCCTGTGGTTCCTTCCCTCAGTGCTGAGGGATCAAACCCAGGGCCTCACACTGCCACCCATGCCTCCACCACACAGGCGTGACGCTTTTAAATTTCTACTCGGATGGCGCGGCAACAGCCCTTGTGACCTGGACTTACTTTTGTTTAAAGACAGATTCCTCATCCAAACTCAGCTTTTTACGCATGGTCCCTTCAATCTCAGCTGCCAGTGACTCCTAAGGAAAGGGGTTCAGGATTAGTAAAGTGATATTGTGTGTCAGCACACAGAGCAGCACGTCGGACAGGCTGCAGACCAAGGCCTCTTCTTGTCATGCTGTAGTTCTGTGCTGTTTCATATGTAAGTTTGATGATCTGCTCAGAGATGAGGGCTCAACCAGCATGGCTCTCAGCGGGGTGGACCGAGGATGGCTGGTTCTGGCCTGATTTTTAACATCTATAGATACACAGATGGAGGAATGGATATATACATAGGGGCATGTATGAAACATATACATGCCCTGACTTGACCATCTGAGAAAGTACAGAAGCCATGATACTTTAGTGGCAATTGGCACATCTGCAACCAGGTCTTGGGACTCAGAATGTCATTTCTCAAAGTCTCAAAGTCACCAAAGCTCCTTGGAGAAATGGCTGACTCCTGGGCTGGGATAAAAAAGAACAAAATTTGCATGAAGGAGATCCTATTGGTTCTATCTGGGACAACTTGAGACTCAAAATAAACAATAAAAATGGCTTATAATCCACTGAGTAAATAACAACCCATGCTTCACACTGACTAAACAAATAAATGTGTCAGAAAAGCTTAGTCAAAGGCCATTAGTAAATACTGAAGAAAAAAGGATGGAATTAGAAAACTGCTACTTGGAAATGATTAGCTTTAACTGTCAACTTGGCCCAGTCTAGAACATCTGGAAAAAGAGACTCAATGAGCAACTGTCTATGTTGGGTTGGCCTGTGGCATGTCTGTAGGGGTACTGTTTCAATTAAGTTAACTGAAGAATCCCCAGCCCACTGTGGGCAGCTCCATTCCCAAGGCCAGGGGGGTCTGAACTGTATAAACTGAGCTGAGCGCAAGCAAGCAAGAAAGCAAGAGAGGGCGCATCCTTCATTTTTCTCTGTTCCTGACTGTGGATGTGATACGAGCAGAGGTTTTAAGTTCCTGACTTGACTTCCCACAACAGACTTGCAGACCTAGAATCATGAGATAAAACGAACTCTTTCTTACAAGTTGCTTTTTTGTCAGAGAACCGTATCACAGCAACTAGAACAGTAGTCACCACAGAAATTACCAAAGAACCTGGGAGGAGCTGAAACCAACGGCTGAAAGTTCCATGAAGACATTTACCCTTGATCACTTGGTTAATGTATTATCTGTTAGCTTTCACTCACAGGTAGTTCATTAATAACATATTAACCCTCAAGGGTAAATAAAACAGGCAGGTAACATTTTAACCAAAAATTCACAGTTAGTAAACACTGACAATACGATGAGTGTGCTGGGTGAAATAACATAACATTACTTCACACTGAAGTTACGCACATACCAAAGGTATCCTGTTTGTTTGTTTTTTAATATTTAATTATTTATTTTTTTGTCTGTATATGTAAGTGTGTGTGGAAGTCAGAGGAACCCTGTGGAATTAGCTCTTTCCTTCCAGTTTTATGTGGTGTGATGGTTTGAATATGGTTGGCCCAGGAAGTGGCACTATTAGGAGGTGTGGCCTTGTTGGAGGAGTGGTAGGCATGGGCTTTAGACCCTCGTCCCAGCCCTGGAAGCCAGTCTTCTGTTTGCCTCTGGAACAAGATGTAGAACTCTCAGCTCCCCTGCACCACGCCTGCCTGGATGCTCCCATGCTCCCACCTTGATGATAATGGACTGAACCTCTGAACCTGTAAGCCAGCCCCAATTAAACATTGTCCTTATAAGAGTTGCCTTGGGGGCTGGAGAGATGGCTCAGCGGTTAAGGGCACTGACTGCTCTTCCAGAGGTCCTGAGTTCAATTCCCAGCAACCACATGGTGGCTCACAGCCATCTGTAATGAGATCCAATGCCCTCTTCTGGTGTGTCTGAAGATAGCTACAGTGTACTTACATATAATAAATAAATAAGTAAATCTTTAAAAAAAAAAAAAAGAGTTGCTTTGGTCATGGTGTCTGTTCATAGCAGTAAAACCCTAATTAAGACATGTGGGTTCTGGGGATTGAACTCAAATCTCCAGGTTTGTGCTGCAAAGGCCTTTTACCCACGGAGTCATCTTGTTTGCCCCCAAATATATCCTTCAAAGGACATTTCTGGAGCAGGGTGCAGTGGCCTGCACATGAAATCTCAAGTAGTCAGGAGCTAAGGCAAGAGGATCACGTGAGCCTAGGAGGTTGGAGCTAGCCTGGGTAGTGTAGAAAGACACTTCTAAAATAAATGAATGAGTGACTATATAAATGAGGAAATACACACGAACCATAGTTTACAAGTAGTAGAATAAGAGGCATTGTTGGGAGAAGCAGGAAAACCTGAGAGAGCTCTGTGGATGAGACGACAGTGTGTACTGAGTCAACTCCCTGATGACAGACTGGTGTAGTGCCACTGCTCAGGCACACCGTTCTCTGCACTAGGCACTGTGTCTGCCTTTAGTAAGCACTAAGGGATAATAGGGAGATCTGCAGCTTGCTATAGAACAGTTTGGGAAAACACAAACAATGAACCAACCAAACAAACAAAAAACACCGAGAGGAAAGAACAAATATATTATGTTAAAAAACAAGGAATGTGGGGTTGGGGATTTAGCTCAGTGGTAGAGCGCTTGCCTAGCAAGCGCAAGGCCCTGGGTTCGGACGCCAGCTCCGAAAAAAACAAAAAACAAAAAACAAAAAAACAAGGAATGTACATGAAGGGTACATAAACATTCTTTGTACTACTATTTGGAATTTTATTCTAAGTTCCAAAATATTTCAAAATTAAAAATGAAAGAAAAGATGATGATGTGATAAGCTGCAGAGCCCCTGCCCAGCATGCACAGGTCGTGAGTTCAACTCCCTCCAGTGGCAAAAAAATAGTGTTAAAAAACAAAAACCCAAGCATATGGTCTAGGGTAAGGTAAAGGTGCAGTCTAGACAGTTCTGTCCTCATCAGCTATGACAGGGAAGGAAGGGGAGATGTGAAAAAGTTCATTACTGAAGAGGAGCATAAGGAACAGGTCAGCAGGAAGAGCGACCAGGAAAGGAAAGAAAGAAACTAACGGTTAACACATACACACATGCGCATGGGCACACACTGTACGACACAGGCTGGTCAGTCTGTGCTACACAGTGGCAAGCTGGAGGCCGGCCTGCTGCATACAGTGATGTCTCAAAACTCCAGAGGTGCACATACCTTGCTCTAACAAGAGCAAAGCGTGTTCTGTCTGTTCTAGCTATCTGACAAGTCACACTCTGGAAAGTAGAACCTGAACTTCCTTTCTTTTCTTCTTTTAGAAACATGGTGGTTTGCATTATCTCTTACCCCTGCAAAAACCCCGTAAGCCTGGGAGAAGCAGAGATGAGCGGAAGGGCCGGCTTTGTTCCGAAGCTCTTTTATTTCTTCTTGAGACTCATGTAACATTCCCAGGCACTCCATGTTTCTGTCCTGTAACTCGTGAAGCTGACAGAGACAAAAGGAGGACACTTTATTACCGCTCCAGACAACCCTGGCTACCATAAATACCAAGGAAAAGGCACTTTGAAGGGGTATTGGTTTTATCGAGGGCCCGGCAGACTGTACGAATATCATTTCAACAACAGACTCTGAAGCAAACTCAGTAAGAGCATCTTCATGTTGAGCTGCCGGGGTCTGAGAAGTCTTGGGCAAGCGCTGTAAAGATGCAACTTTCAAACCTGAAGTGCAGCATGGGACCACTGAACTGTCAATTCAGTGTCTGATGGCTCATGCCCCAAACACCCGGGAGGACATACAAAAGTGCTAACCAGTCAGATTCAGCATGATAATCATTTGCTCATGAACCTCACCCTGAGGTCTTTAAGAGGCAAGATCAAGAGTTTAGAAAGTGACTCATTTAATTTGAGAGTGTTAAGCAAACAGTCCCTGACCAGTCTGAAAACCTTTTATAACAATCTGGCAAAAACATACAATGCAGAGTACATTTTCACTGAAGACATTTCTGCACATGTAGCATGTGTCCAGTACTTGAGGATCAGTGCATTGCCCTTCCTCCCATTTTCAGAGACTGGCAGAGGCCGCCATTCTTCCCCATGCTGCAAAGCCATCCTGAATGAGGAAGACCTGAAACTTATGGGGCGTGTGACCCACACCCACTGATGCATCTGGAAATACCAGAAGCATCTTGTACTAGGGAGGGGTCAGTGTGTGTGTGTGTGTGTGTGTGTGTGTGTGTGTGTGTGTGTGTACACTGCTAACATACTTCACCACACCATCAACTTTGTTGGAAAAGCTGGTATAAGACATTCCTTCAGATAGAGGAACCGGGGCTTCTGCCCACCAGTCGACCGTGTTAGCTGTGGACAGCACTCTGAGCAGACGCGCTCTGTGCAGATGCAGACACAGCAAACGCTGCCCCTGAGAATCTGGAGCTGCTCCCATCATCAGCAGGCGCAATGTGACTACTACAAAGCTCTGGGGGAGGGAAAGCTCTTAAAGCGGCCAGTCTTGGAGAAAGCTAGGCTGAAGGGCTGAGGAGACTCAGGGCTGGGGCCTGTCTTCACACAGGAAGGTTCAGTAAATGCTAACTAATCCTTTTAAAACAAAATGTGTATTCTAAGCTGAGGTGTAGAGGCATACCAGCACTGGGGAGGCCAAGGGTCCCAAGTGTGAGGATAGCCTGGGCTACATAGAGAGTTCCATTCTATCCTTAGGCTACATAGAAAACTCAGTTTCAAAGTTAAACAGATAAAGTAAAACGTACATGCAGTTCTCACTTGATCAACTGAGTATAAACTCAGAATAGCATCTAGGAATCTACTTAAAACTTGCTGCTCCAGGTGACTATTATGAATGCTGCACTGACACTGAGTTAAAGTACACAGACAGAGTGTAAGAACATTGTGCTACTTTGGAAAAATACTTATTCGAAATGATCTTACTAGGGAAGTTAACACATGTTGATAAAAAGTCCTATATTGAATGGAAGACCCAGATATAAACCAGCACATAATTATAGCCACTTTATTTGTGAAAGATGCCAAAAGTACATAGTTAGCAACAACAACAACAACAACAACAACAAGTCACAAAAATCACAGCTTCTGGGGCTGGGGAGTTAGCTCAGTGGTAGAGCGCTTGCCTAGGAAGCGCAAGGCCCTGGGTTCGGTCCCCAGCTCCGAAAAAAAAAAAAAAAATCACAGCTTCTCTGACAAAATGGTGCTGGGAAGCTGGGCCTGCACATGTAGAAGACTAGGACAGGATCCCATCTCTCACGCTGCACAGAAATCAACTCCAAAACAAGCAAAACATGAACATGACCTGAGTCTCTGAGACTGTTCAAGGGAAAAATGTGGAAAAGTCTTCTAGTAAGAGGCACAGGCAAGGACTTCTTGAATGGGACCACAGCTGCTCAGGAGATAAAGATAGGACTTCATGTGAGCAGAGGGCGTCTGCACACAAAGGAAGTAGTTAATCAGTGAGCAGATAGCTATGGAATGGGAGACAATCCTTGCCCGGTGTGAGCTAACAAAGGGCTAATGTCTACAATGCATGACTAAGGCCAAGACAAGAAACTAGGCAGCTGATCCACACAGGAGCTAAGGAACAAACAGACCTCAAAACAGGAAACCCAAATGGCCAATAAACACATGAGAAATGTTCAGTCAGATGAGGGCTGGTAAGGAGGTGGGCAAAGTGAACCCTTCGGCAGTGAGGGCAGAAAGGCAAGCCAGTCGTCCATCTATGTGGAACTCACCATGGAAGCTCCTCAAAAACCAAAGCCAGACCTACCATATGACCCTGCTGTCTGTCCCGTGCACCTACCAGCACACCCCAAGCCAGCGTATCAGATACTTGCTCCCCAGTATCACAACACTATGCCCCCCAGCTATTACAGAACCAACCTAAGTGTCTAAAACAGAGGCACAGTCAAGAACATGTGGGTGTACGGGGTAAAATCCATTTCAGCCGTAAGTTAGAACAAAGGTATATCATTTGTAGAAAAATGGATAAAAATTTGAGGCAAACGTGAGTGAATTAAAACAGTCTCAAAAACAGCCTGTTTTCTCCCAGTTGTGTTTGTCACTCTTACATAGCTACATAAGATGCCCATGTATGTGACAGAGGGGCAAAGGGGACAGCGAAGGTGGGGGTACAGGAGGTAATGTCCTTCACATATGATATATAAGCATTTAAAAAACCTAAAGAAAATCAAGGTTTTCTCTTACTCAGGAGGAAGGCTATCATGACTAGCTTTGGAAACAAAACTTTTCAAATGCTTTCTTAGATCTTAATACATCTCAACTGTTTGTTGTTGCTACTGTATTCCAAATCTGGCAGTTTTTACTTTTTACAGAGAAAAGTAAGGACAAACTCCTTATTCCCCTCCTGCACTATGGAGAGAAAGGAATTGTTCCTTACCTCCATCGTCAGCTGTCGCTGGGCATCTTTGGACGCCTGCAGGTGAAGTCTCAGTTCTTCCTTCTCGATCACATGCTGACAACACACAAGAGGGACATGTGAGGCACTCCCTCCCAGGGGGTGTAACTACCTCTTCCCTTCAGACACACACTACCAGTGTCTAAGTGGGGTACAGTCTTAGCTTACAGCAGGGAGCCCATCACCAGTCGACTAAGAGTGATAGTTAAAAGTACATGTGTTCAGAGGGTATGGGCCAGACATTCAGCATTGACATCACAACCTTCTCAGGAAAATCTGATATTTTTGCAAAATAAATACAGCCTTGAAAGTTATTTGTGATGTCCCAGCAGAGGAGCCACGCTGAGAAGGAACGGAGGGAACTATTTAAAGGGGAGGAGCCCGTGTACTCAGTGTGCAGCACTGAGAAGGCAGTGCGCAGGACGGTGCTCAGGAGTCTGGGCTGAGAGTGAGTGGACCCACTTCTTTCAGTTTGTGCTGAAGGTCTACGATCTGAGACAGCAGGGAAGAGATCTCTTCTTGGTACCGAAGCAGCTCATCGCTCTTTCCCGACAGCTCTTCAGTCATTCTGGACATCTGTGCATTGGTCTCACCTGGGGAGAGAAGGGACATTTAGAACCAGCAGAAAGGTAGAATCAGCAGACACTAATTTATCACAAGCACTGGATGGCTATGAGAAAACCTGTTTAACATAGAAAATTAACAAACTAGTGCTGAACTGGAGAGGATGCTGCTAACGAGAGAGATTACTTAAAACGGCAAATGCTAAGGAGCTGATTTAAGCGTTTTCTTCATGAAAACCATTTTTGTGACAATCTTCATGAAAGGCTCAAGGGAGAGCTAGCTAGCTTCATCATGCATCTCTCCAAGTGTGCCATTAAGAACACTCTGGGGACATAAATAAAACTGCACCAGCAGTGAAAATCAACTTTAGCAGGTCTAACAGGAAACCTAGAAGGCAACTGCCCGGTCTAGGGCAGAAGTGAGGAAGCTTCTGAGAAGTTCTGTGGACAGACGTTCAGACACAGCCACTAAGCCATAGCAGTGTCCCAGTGCATACAGATCTAAAGCAGAACCCTTAGAACTGGATGGGGGGGATCTTTATTTCATATAGCAAACGTCACATCCAGACATAAACAGAAAAGCTACTTTTCACTTTTTAAACTACCAGACATCCTCCCCCTATCAGAGGGTGGCAGCTAAGAACGGAAGGGACGGCAGAGCTCCCGGGACACTCGATTCTCCGATAAGACGGAGAAGGTGGGTGATGAAGTGGGAAGGAGTTAGGTGCGTTCCTTCTGGGTCACTAATATGCTAGTGATCAAGGTACCCCATTTTGAGGCCTACACTAAAATGAGCTAATGGGACATTATTGTCAGCATAAAAGGCTATATATTTACAGAGTGATTTAACAATCTCTTTCCATCATTTAAAAAAAAAAAACAAACCTTTTTTTTTTGGTTCTTTTTTTCGGAGCTGGGGACCGAACCCAGAGCCTTGCGCTTCCTAGGCAAGCGCTCTACCACTGAGCTAAATCCCCAACCCCAAAAAAACCCCCTTTTTTTTAGTTCACAGTCCTTGAAAAATGAAATACATCCCTTAACAACACAGCCTTGACAACGCTTAGTGAATGCTCATCACTTTGGAGCTTTCTGATTTCAGTATAATGAATCCTCTCCCTGACTATTCCTGCAAACCAAATGAGAGCTTTGGTTTCTCTTTCTAAGATGCTACAGCTAATTTATAGAAATCCAGGCCTTTACTTAGTGATTACGGTAGATAGCAGATAAGTATCTTAGAAACATATGTGTCTTAATTAGGGTTGTGGACACAATGTGATATTCTGATTTTCAGTAACTGAAACTTCGATCCTCAAAGTTTGGTTGGAAACTTAATCTCTGGTGAAGCTTGGTGCCCAGTGGTGGTGCTGAGGTGAGGAGGAGGCTTTATAGTACAGCTTAGCAGGGGATTCTGGTCCTTGGGTGCTGTCTTCAGAGAGGATCGACACTGTCGGTCTCTCTAAGGGGCCCAGTTCCCTAAACTGCAAGCTGTATCGTGGGTTTGGCTGCTTCTCTATAATGCCAGTGTCCTTCTGTTTCTCCATCATTATGATGCTTGGAGCCCCCAGCTACAGAACTGTGAGGCAGACGGCTGCTTCAGTTTGTAAGTAACCCAGCAGCCGGTACTTTGTTACAGGGATGCAAGAGCAGACCAAGACAGCAACTATTAGCCCTGGATCTAGTGAGACCACAGGTCTGAGGAGGTGGAGATGGCCCACCAAACTGCCCTCCCCCAGCACAGTATGTTACTACTTACGGAGTTCATTAACACAGTCATTGATGAGCTTTTGTTCCTTCTCTTCATAGGTAAATGTTTCTGTCTTGATGTGACAAGCCTTCAGTGGGAGAAAAAAACAACCCATGTGACAACACTTCTTAATGAATTTGAAGTAAACGCTACGAAAAAAAGCTTTGCCATTTTAAGAATGAAGTTCATTGCTTAAAAAGAAACAAAGGTTTAATCTCTTACAAAATAAGAAACAGGAAAGGTGTGATAGACAAAGACCTCTCCCTTCCCTCGGCACAGGGCCTTTGCACACGCCTGCTCACACATCTCCCCGTTTGATGACCTCTAGCCTCAGCTAAGGTGCCACCTGCTTGAGTCACATCACTTTACAAACCCAAAGAAATTTGTAATTTTCTGACATGATTCTCCTCAAACTTGGTTTTGTTAACTACACAGATACATGCTCTGCTGCTGCTATTTTATCTGTCAACGTCCTATGCATTCTCAGCAAGCCCCAGGGGAAAATGGAAGGCATGGAGGCAATGCTCTGCTGTGTCTCACCTCAGTGTTACCCAGACCTGACCAAACAGCGCTGAAGGAAAGGAAAGCGAGGTGCACCTTGGACCGAAGGGCCATGTTCTCTTCTTCCAGCTCCTTGAGCTTCTCGTGCATCATGTCCAGCTGCAGCAGGCCTTGAGATAAGCTGAAGGACTCATTGAACCGGAGGGGTGTGGAACAGCTGGAATCCGTCTCACTCTCCTCTGAGGCGATGGAGACGATTCGGAGCAGCTCCTCTTTCTTGGACAGCTCGTGCTGCAGCTGATTGACCTGCACAGAGTGATCAGAACATTCCACACACTTTTTATGTGATATAGGTCCTAATTCATGGAGCAATTGTTTTTCACCATTAAAGTTTCCCATCAGATGCTAGACAAGTGTGTAAAGAGAGAAACAACATGCATATTGTCTCCTAAGCTCTCCATTTAGGCCAGTAACTCAACAGATACACCTTTTTCTGGAGCACGTACAAAGAAAGTCATATATTGTTGTTTTCATACTCCATAAGGTAGTAATATAAGAATCTTCAAAGCCTTGTAAGAGACCCCACTTTAAAACTCATCCCCGGGGCTGGAGAGATGGCTCAGTGGTTAAGAGCCCCGACTGCTCTTCCAGAGGTCCTGAGTTCAATTCCCAGCAACCACATGGTGGCTCACAACCATCTATAATGAGATCTGGTGCCCTCTTCTGGTGTGTCTGAAGACAGCTACAGTGTACTTATATATAATAAATGAATAAATCTTTAAAAAAAAAAAAAAACTCATCCCCGTGGCTTATACTTTTTGGTCACTAACTAGGGAGATCGGAGAGCCTTACACATGCTAAACACAACCACTGAGTTACAGCTACAGGCCCGTATTTTTCTTCTATTTTTAAAATTTATTTTATATTTTAGGTTTCAAGATAGTTTCTTGATAACTTGTCTAGGCTGGCCCTGAACTCGCAGTGCTCCTGTCCCAGCCTCCAGAGTAGTTGTGATTATAAGTCTGTGCCACCAGGCTAGGCGATAACTTATACTTTTAAGCTGTCTCTGACTATGCAAATCTTCTCAACAGAAATGACTAAACACACTCATAAAATATAAACAAAGTCAGATAAAACACAAGTTACTGCTGGGCATGGTTGTATATGTGTTTAACACCAGCACTAGGGAAGCAGAGGCAGGTGGATCTCTGTGAGCTCAAGGCCAGCCTGCTCTACATAGTTCCAAGACAGCTGGAGGTACACGGTTTAAAAAAATGTAAGTAAATTTGAAATTTAACTACTCAACATGCTAATAAATTACTTATTACACACACACACACACACACACACACACACACATACACACACACACACCCTTTTCTGGGTAAGATGCATGGCATCCTGACACCATAGATTATCAAATAAAAAAACTCACTACCTCTCTTTTGGAGTTGCTGGTAAATGAGGTCCCACAGGCCCTCACATACAGGCTGTAGCCACTCCTCTTGCCCACCCTCCAGAACTTGACAGTAAGAGCCCTTGCTGAAGATAAACACCATATACCTGAGTCATCAACATGAAGAAATCATGTTATGCCTACCTGGCAGTTTCATCCCTACTGTCTAGTTTTCACAGTGCTGGCAGGTACTACACACTGCTTGGGCACAAAAGTAATCTTCCTTTCCACAGCTGAGCACCCTTCCACCTACGACAACAACCAGCCTAGCATGACACGCCCACTGCTACAACAGTGGAACAAGGGTCATGGGAGTAACCAACCTCTTTCTGATTAGATTCAAAACTTGTTCCACAGGATAGAACTCATATATGACAGCACTGTTTTGGGGTCAAGAACCCATGGTCAGCCACGTGGGTTGGGGTTAAACAGACACGGTAGTAAACTAACTCCTAACGACTATCAGTGCACTTTTTCCAGAAAAGTTTTGTTCTGCAGTAAATGGAAACACATAGTCAATAGGTACTGGTGTCATTCACCACTGTCAATATTTCAGAAATATCCACGGAAATACATTTCTCCAGTAAATAAGGCCTAATTATTATTATTCCCATTCCAAACACGAGGTCAAAGCCTTACTTGATCAAAGGCTTGTCCCAGCTGCTCCTCCAGAGATTCATTCTGCTCAGATAAGACATGGTTCCGCTTTAGCAGGGCTTGCCCAATCCGAGCAGCCAGCTCTAGATCTCGGTCCCTCTGTAAAATAACAAATACACATTTTTTATTTTTATTTTTTGAGTATATAAAAAAAGAACAAATTAGAAATCTGTAGTGAATTTGGCTAACGATAAAAACAAATCTATAAATCATAGAGATTTGTTTAGCAACCTTAATGAATGAATGAACAGGAGCCAGGCACACAGGCAGTGTTGAGGAAATCCTAGTCAAATGGGGGACTGTGTAGTTTTGAATGTAAGAGGTCACCTCTTGGTATTACATGAGGTTTCACTGACATCCCATTCATTATGGCCCAATGATCCAACTTTGTACTTAAGACCTTGAGAAGCTAGAAAGTCAACATCTAAAGATGAGGGTGGGGGCTGGGAGTGTGGCTCAATCAGAAGAGTTTGCTTTTAAAGCTTGGGGCCCTTGGTCAATCTACAGTGTCCCCTCCATCCCCACAAGGAAAATATTAAAACGGATTAGAGTCTGTCCAGTAAAAGCTAAGCCAACATTTGTTGAGTATATCAATATGGCAATGACACAGATCAGGTATTTGGGATATGAATCAGGTAAGTGTACTGGAACAGTTCCATTTAGTGCATTTAGAATCAGTAGCACAGCCTCGGGCCTGGTTCACAACTAGTACAAGAATGACAGAACTGCAGACTGGGAAGTACGAGGTCATAGGACTCTACCTCAACCACGGAGAAGAGAGCCTAAGAAGCTGGTGCTAATGCCCTGGTGCAGGGCATGTGGGGATCCCCATCTGGTCACAATGAGGGCCTTCAATGAAAATCCATCAATTATCCCTGCAAATTCAGGGCAATGTATCTCAGTTTAGCCTAAGCTAAGTGGCATATATGGAAAGCATTCTGAGGACAGACATGTATGCCAGAGGAATTCTTCCATAAGATCAACTGAAACTAAGCTATTGGAAACAACACTGCTGGATGCCAAGTGGAAAAGAAACGCTATATATGTTAAAACTTCTAATGGGGCTGGAGAAATGCTCAGCAGTTAAGAGCACTGGTTGTTCTTGCAGAGGACCCAGATTTGGTTCCCAGCACCCACGGTGGCTACAAACCAGTTTTAGATGATCTGGCACCGTCCTCTGACATCTGCAGGTACTGCACACACACAATCAAACAAAAAGCTCATACACATAAAAACCCCAAAACCCTTAAAAAAGGAGGTGCCCCAGGCTGCGGGTGGAACACATAGTGTTCTCAGTGGGCGCTGGGCCGAGAATGAGTACCAGCAGGACAACGTAAAAGTGACTTTTGGGGGCTGGAAATATGGCCCAGTGATTTAGGGTTTGTATTGCCCTTGTGAAGAATACAAACCCCAGTTCCAAACCCTCATAGAGGCAGCCCACAACCACTTAAAACTGCAGCTTCCAGGGATCTGGTGTCTTCTGTGCTCCGGGCACTGCACTCAAGAGCACTGACCCCCATAGTTAAAAATAAAGGCTTTTTAAACAATTACTTTTTCCTAAGACAGGGAGGTCAGACAGCACTATACATGCCATCCACCCACTTCAAAATCATGAGCGTCAGGAGCCCTTCTACTCAGGATGCCAGCTGGCGTATCTCTTATTAAAACCAAAGCAAAACAGGCCAGAGAGCAGCTGACCATCGTATTTCATCTGTGCAAACCCAGCCCGTTCCAAACGACCCGACTCTCAAGCTTTAGGTTTCACACCAGAGAGAGAAAGATACATGCCTACCTCTGCCAGGAGATGCGTGACCATGTCAATGTCATTGTAGGTTTTGGTCATCTGCTCTACTCTGTCTGTGCCTAGAACTAAGACAGTAAAAACAACTCTTTATAACCTTTAAAAACATCAGAAAATCCATATCACTCATAAAAGTGCAAAGTATCCCCAAAAACCGAGTGTTTATAGAGGAGAATTGAGGAGAATGAAAATATACATGAAAACAGAAAAAGAACAGGTGTTTGTGCACATAACCCCAGATGCACCAATGTACCAAGCGATGCAATGAACTGAGAAAGTAGCAATGGTCACCAGGTGGCCTCGGCCAACTGCTTCCGCTCCGAGGGAGGTAAGTCTGGTCCACTCACCTTTGAGGGTGTGAGCTGAGGAGAGAGATTAAGTTACCAACTTTATACTCTAACTAATTAAGGTTACTGAGGGGTTATGCTGCTATCACAGAATTCAATTACAAAGTCCTCACACATTTAAAACTTAAGAAACATAGAGAAATGGTAACACAACATAGTTTTCCTGAGAAAAAACTCCAGAAAACAACAAAAAGAGCAACACCAAATGGACCCAGTATGATAGATACACACGTATATGTATTTATGTGCTTAAATAAATAGAACAAAAATTATAGAATAAGAGGTCATGAACTTGACAGGGTACAGGAGTTGAAGAGGGTGACAGCCGGGGTAGAATTAACACAAATCATTACTTGTGTGAAAAGCTAAAAAAATTTTAAATAAAAAAGATAATCTTGAATGCCTTGATTTACCTTACCTCAGCTATTTTAAATATTAAGGGCAGAAATATACTCTTATTTGGCCTTCTTGATATTTCAATCCAAGTTTAAACAATATTTACACCAACTTACTCTCTGTCTCTCTGGTGCGCGCGCGCACGCATGCACACACGCACACACACACACACACACACACAGAGAAAGAGAGAGAGAGAGACAGAGAGAGAGACAGAGAGACAGAGAAAGAGAGACAGAGAGACAGAGAGAGAGTTTTAGTTCTAAGAAACTGCTTGGGTTTCAAAGCAGGTTAATAATTACTGAAAATGACCATTAAAAGAAGAAGAACATGCTACTCTCGAACAGTCTGTCATTAAAAGACAGCTGAGCTGGCTACAGCCCTTGTTGCTGTGTCTGATGACCTGAGTTTGGTCCCTGGAACTCACCTGGTGAAAGGAGGGAACCAACCTCATAAGTTGCCTCTGACCTCCTCCACACATAGATGATAGCATCTCTCCTTACTATAAATAAATAAAATGTAATAAAAAAAAAAGCTAAAGTGCTCACTGGGTAATGTGTAAATTTGATGTAATGTCCTAAGTAAATGGATGACAGGAAGTTCACGAGCTCACCAACGCGCTGAGCTCAGAGACTTTGTGACATATTCTAACAGCTTCTCTGTTCACTACATGTTTACACTGAATAAGTAGTGAAACATTTAAAAAAAATCCAAAAAGGAAATCAAACTACAATAAAATGGAAATAGGGCTCTATATTTGAGACAAACTTGGCTCGGTCTCTCATTCTCTGTGGGTCACTGGGTAGCTCATGCGTGTTCTCCTTGGCATGATGAAAAGTATTTAGAAGCATGCCTGTAATCCTAGCATGCAGGTGGTGGAGGCAGCCCGATCCGAAGTTTAGACCAAGGTCATAGCATGTTCAAGGCGGCCCAAGCTACGTAACAGCTTGTCTTTAAAAAATGCTGTGTACTTATGTACCTAAGAACTGTGCTCTTTAAGGAATGGCATAATTTCTGTGTTTAATAAGGAAATATAGGAACCAAAAACACTAACACTAGACACCAAAGTACTAGGATAATAATGTTGGCAGACAACATAAATAATTAAAAAATAATAATTAAATATAGTTGTACTACTTTTTAAACATTTCTCTTCTCTCCTCATCTGAGGAAAATGTCTAGTAAAAGACAAAGGCAGGGTAAATGTGAACTGTGTGCAATCATTCTTTTTCAGTCATGCGCATGGCAACAGCTCTGTCCTGTCAGCTCAGGCTGAGTTAAAGCAGGCAAGTACTGAATAATGGCTACTGAATGCTAACTGTTTCAAAAGGCAATGCTCAATACCCCTCATCTTTATTTCCTTGCGCAAACTCCAGACAGGCTACAAACCAACCAACCAACCAACCAACCAACCAACCAACCAACCAACCAACCAAACTCACTCATGTAGCGGAAGGTCTCCTCAGCCAGGACTGGAGAGAGGGTCTCAGATGCATCCTGCTGCTGGTGTGATGACTGGGACCAGTCTTGGTTTTCGTAGAGAAAGAGAGAGTCCACTCTTAGCTTATACTGTGGCAGCTGCTCTTCCAGCAAGTTGACCAGCTCGACCTCAGGGAGATCCTCATTGGAGCAGACATCTAGGAAGGAGAGTCCCTGCTAGTGAGTCTAGTATGTTCCATTTATCAAGATGCAGTGAAATTAAAAAGTAGGCAACCAGAGAAATGTTGGACAAGATCATTTCTCTCGATTTTTATTAATATATTCTAGTATTTCAGTCTACTTTCTGGATTGCTTTGAAAAGAGAACTTGTAAAGTAAAAATATTCATAGTTTAAATTATATGCTGTCTAAAATACATTGCTTAGTGAATATAAGATTATGTTTTTGCATAATCTATCTTCGCCTTAACTTCAGGCAGACTCTTTGGACAACGGCAAAAAGCAGCCACATTTCCCTCCAAAATATCACAAAAACAGTCTCTAGGCCACATCCTGAAATTCTTCACTGAACCATCTTGGGCCAGGTCCGAACAGTTCAAATTACTCACAGTAACAAAGACTTCCGCATTCCTACTAAGATAGCCCATTAAGCCCCATTTAAAGCCTTCCACTGCTTTCCAAATCCAAAGTCCCAAAATCCACACTCTTCCAAACAAAAGCATGATCAGGGCTATCACAGCAATACCCCACTCCCAGTACCAACTTCTGTCTTAGTTAGGGTCTTATTCAAGATGCCAGAGCCAGGGGGTATCTGCTGAGGAAAGCTGCTAACAGGCAGTGGAACCAGCTCAGGAGAAAGAAGTTTGTTGCAGTCAACAAGGATGAAAAAGGAGTTGAAGATCTGAAGACCGCTTTGACGTCAGACATGGAGATGCAGAGTTTGGAGTTTGCCCAGCTGGTTGCCTGTCTTAATTTGGGGATTACAGTTTAGTGATTGATGGATCTCAGAAGAGACTCTGAACTTTGGACTTTAACACTGTTGAGATTGCTATGGACTGTGGGGACTTTGGAAGCTGGACTAAATGCACTTTTTTATTATGCTATGTTTAGGTATGGCCTCCATAGACTCATGTGTTTGAACAAGTCTATGGAGGCCAGAGTGGAATGGGATGGTTTGCATATGCTTGGCCCAGGGGGTGGCACTATTAGAAGATGTGGCCTTGTTGGAGGAAGTGTGTCACTGTGGGGTGGGCTTGGAGACACTCCTCCTAGCTGCCTGAGGATGCTCAGTCTGCTCCTGGCTTCCTTCAGGTGAAGATGTAGAACTCAGCTCCTCCTGCACCATGCCTGCCTGGATGCTGTGATGCTGCCATGCTCCTACCTTGAGGATAATAGACTGAACCTCTGAACCTGTAAGCCAGCCCCAATTAAATGCTGTCCTTTATAAAATTTACATTGGTCATGGTGTCTGTTCACAGCACTAACCTTAACTAAGACAGTACGTAAGAAGAAATATGAAATTTGAGCCCTGGCATTTGGTGTGATACAAAGGAAAGACCCCCGACCTATAAGTCAGCTCTTGTAAGTCCAGGCTCTGCACATCCTATGTGACCCTGAGGAGGCCATCTGACTTCTAGCCTCTGCTCCTCTATCTGTCAAACTGAGGAGGTGACTGGAGGTACCTGACCTCTATGGTGGCTGTGAGAACAAAACGACAATCCATGAAAAACGCTGTATCTTGAGATGATGCCTGGCTCCAGTGGAGACACCACCAAAATGTTACCTTTCTCTTTAAAACAGTATTATTCTCGTGTGCGTGTGCGTGTGTGTGTGTGTGTGTGTGTGTGTGTGTGTGTGTGTGTGTGTGTGTGTGTGTTGCTGTGCATATGGAGGTCAGAGAACAGCACGGGGTGTTGGTCCTCACCTTTTACCCTGTTTGAGTCGGGGTTTGTTTTCTCCACTACGTAGGTGTGCCAGGCTGGATAGCCCACGGGCTCTGGGGACTTTCCTCTCTCTACCTCTCATCTCCTCTTTCTTTCTTTCTTTTTTTTTTTATATATATTTTTTTTTATTAACTTGAGTATTTCTTATATACATTTCAAGTGTTATTCCCTTTCCCGGTATCCGGGCAAACATCCCCCTCCCCCCTCCCCTTCCTTATGGGTGTTCCCCTCCCAACCCTCCCCCCATTGCCGCCCTCCCCCCACCAGTCTAGTTCACTGGGGGTTCAGTCTTAGCAGGACCCAGGGCTTCCCCTTCCACTGGTGCTCTTACTAGGATATGCATTGCTACCTATGAGGTCAGAGTCCAGGGTCAGTCCATGTATAGTCTTTGGGTAGGGGCTTAGTCCCTGGAAGCTCTGGTTGCTTGGCATTGTTGTACATATGGAGTCTCGAGCCCCTTCAAGCTCTTCCAGTTCTTTCTCTGATTCCTTCAACGGGGGTCCTATTCTCAGTTCCGTGGTTTGCTGCTGGCATTCGCCTCTGTATTTGCTGTATTCTGGCTGTGTCTCTTAGGAGACATCTGGCTCCTGTCGGTCTGCACTTCTTTGCTTCATCCATCTTGTCTAATTGGGTGGCTATATATGTATGGGCCACATGTGGGGCAGACTCTGAATGGGTGTTCCTTCAGTCTCTGTTTTCATCTTTGCCTCTCTCTTCCCTGCCAAGGGTATTCTTGTTCCCCTTTTAAAGAAGGAGTGAAGCATTCACATTTTGATCATCCGTCTTGAGTTTCATTTGCTCTAGGCATCTAGGGTAATTCAAGCATTTGGGCTAATAGCCACTTATAAATGAGTGCATACCATGTATGTCTTTCTGTGATTGGGTTAGCTCACTCAGGATGATGTTTTCCAGTTCCAACCATTTGCCTACGAATTTCATAAAGTCGTTGTTTTTGATAGCTGAGTAATATTCCATTGTGTAGAAGTACCACATTTTCTGTATCCATTCCTCTGTTGAAGGGCATCTGGGTTCTTTCCAGCTTCTGGCTATTATAAATAAGGCTGCAATGAACAAAGTGGAGCACGTGTCTTTGTTATATGTTGGGGCATCTTTTGGGTATATGCCCAAGAGAGGTATAGCTGGATCCTCAGGCAGTTCAATGTCCAATTTTCTGAGGATTCTCCAGACTGATTTCCAGAATGGTTGTACCAGTTTGCAATCCCACCAACAATGGAGGAGTGTTCCTCTTCCTCCACATCCTCGCCAGCATCTGTTGTCCCCTGAGTTTTTGATCTTAGCCATTCTCACTGGTGTGAGGTGAAATCTCAGGGTTGTTTTGATTTGC
Organism: Rattus norvegicus; assembly: GCF_021556685.1. Lineage (NCBI taxonomy): Eukaryota > Metazoa > Chordata > Mammalia > Rodentia > Muridae > Rattus > Rattus norvegicus. The sequence continues at coordinate 75,539,879 of NC_141542.1, forward strand.
ATTTCCCTTATGACTAAAGATGTTGAACATTTCTTTAGGTGTTTCTCAGCCATTCGGCATTCCTCAGCTGTGAATTCTTTGTTTAGCTCTGAACCCCATTTTTTAATAGGGTTATGTGTTTCCCTGCGGTCTAACTTCTTGAGTTCTTTGTATATTTTAGATATAAGGCCTCTATCTGTTGTAGGATTGGTAAAGATCTTTTCCCAATCTGTTGGTTGCCGTTTTGTCCTAACCACCGTGTCCTTTGCCTTACAGAAGCTTTGTAGTTTTATGAGATCCCATTTGTCGATTCTTGATCTTAGAGCGTAAGCCATTGGTGTTTTGTTCAGGAAATTTTTTCCAGTGCCCATGTGTTCCAGATGCTTCCCTAGTTTTTCTTCTATTAGTTTGAGTGTGTCTGGTTTGATGTGGAGGTCCTTGATCCACTTGGACTTAAGCTTTGTACAGGGTGATAAGCATGGATCGATCTGCATTCTTCTACATGTTGACCTCCAGTTGAACCAGCACCATTTGCTGAAAATGCTATCTTTTTTCCATTGGATGGTTTTGGCTCCTTTGTTAAAAATCAAGTGACCATAGGTGTGTGGGTTCATTTCTGGGTCTTCAATTCTATTCCATTGGTCTATCTGTCTGTCTCTGTACCAATACCATGCAGTTTTTATCACTATTGCTCTGTAATACTGCTTGAGTTCAGGGATAGTGATTCCCCCTGAAGTCCTTTTATTGTTGAGGATAGCTTTAGCTATCCTGGGTTTTTTGTTATTCCAGATGAATTTGCAAATTGTTTTGTCTAACTCTTTGAAGAATTGGATTGGTATTTTGATGGGGATTGCATTGAATCTGTAGATTGCTTTTGGTAAAATGGCCATTTTTACTATATTAATCCTGCCAATCCATGAGCATGGGAGATCTTTCCATCTTCTGAGGTCTTCTTCAATTTCCTTCTTCAGTGTCTTGTAGTTCTTATTGTACAGATCTTTTACTTGCTTGGTTAAAGTCACACCGAGGTACTTTATATTATTTGGGTCTATTATGAAGGGTGTCGTTTCCCTAATTTCTTTCTCAGCTTGTTTCTCTTTTGTGTAGAGGAAGGCTACTGATTTATTTGAGTTAATTTTATACCCAGCCACTTTGCTGAAGTTGTTTATCAGCTTTAGTAGTTCTCTGGTGGAACTTTTGGGATCACTTAAATACACTATCATATCATCTGCAAACAGTGATATTTTGACTTCTTCTTTTCCGATCTGTATCCCCTTGACCTCCTTTTGTTGTCTGATTGCTCTGGCTAGAACTTCAAGAACTATATTGAATAAGTAGGGAGAGAGTGGGCAGCCTTGTCTAGTCCCTGATTTTAGTGGGATTGCTTCGAGTTTCTCTCCATTTAGTTTAATGTTAGCAACTGGTTTGCTGTATATGGCTTTTACTATGTTTAGGTATGGGCCTTGAATTCCTATTCTCTCCAGGACTTTTATCATGAAGGGGTGTTGAATTTTGTCAAATGCTTTCTCAGCGTCTAATGAAATGATCATGTGGTTTTGTTCTTTCAGTTTGTTTATATAATGGATCACATTGATGGTTTTCCGTATATTAAACCATCCCTGCATGCCTGGGATGAAGCCTACTTGGTCATGGTGGATGATTGTTTTGATGTGCTCTTGGATTCGGTTTGCCAGAATTTTGTTGAGTATTTTTGCATCGATATTCATAAGGGAAATTGGTCTGAAGTTCTCTTTCTTTGTTGTGTCTTTGTGTGGTTTAGGTATAAGAGTAATTGTGGCTTCGTAGAAGGTATTCGGTAGTGATCCATCTGTTTCAATTTTGTGGAATAGTTTGGATAATATTGGTATGAGGTCTTCTATGAAGGTTTGGTAGAATTCTGCACTAAACCCGTCTGGACCTGGGCTCTTTTTGGTTGGGAGACCTTTAATGACTGCTTCTATTTCCTTAGGAGTTATGGGGTTGTTTAACTGGTTTATCTGTTCCTGATTTAACTTCGGTACCTGGTATCTGTCTAGGAAATTATCCATTTCCTGAAGATTTTCAAGTTTTGTTGAATATAGGTTTTTATAGTAAGATCTGATGATTTTTTGAATTTCCTCTGAATCTGTTGTTATGTCTCCCTTTTCATTTCTGATTTTGTTAATTTGGACGCACTCTCTGTGTCCTCTCGTTAGTCTGGCTAAGGGTTTATCTATCTTGTTGATTTTCTCAAAGAACCAACTTTTGGTTCTGTTGATTCTTTCTATGGTCCTTATTGTTTCTACTTGGTTGATTTCCGCTCTGAGTTTGATTATTTCCTGCCTTCTACTCCTCCTGGGTGTATGTGCTTCTTTTTGTTCTAGAGCTTTTAGGTGTGCTGTCAAGCTGCTGACATATGCTCTTTCCTGTTTCTTTCTGCAGGCACTCAGCGCTATGAGTTTTCCTCTTAGCACAGCTTTCATTGTGTCCCATAAGTTTGGGTATGTTGTACCTTCATTTTCATTAAATTCTAAAAAGTTTTTAATTTCTTTCTTTATTTCTTCCTTGACCAGGTTATCATTGAGTAGAGCATTGTTCAATTTCCAAGTATATGTGGGCATTCTTCCTTGATTGTTATTGAAGACCAGTTTTAGGCCGTGGTGGTCCGATAGCACGCATGGGATTATTTCTATCTTTCTGTACCTGTTGAGGCCCGTTTTTTGACCAATTATATGGTCAATTTTGGAGAAAGTACCATGAGGAGCTGAGAAGAAGGTATATCCTTTTGCTTTAGGATAGAATGTTCTATAAATATCCGTTAAGTCCATTTGGCTCATGACTTCTCTTAGTCTGTCTACATCTCTGTTCAATTTCTGTTTCCATGATCTGTCCATTGATGAGAGTGGGGTGTTGAAATCTCCCACTATTATTGTGTGAGGTGCAATGTGTGTTTTGAGCTTTAGTAAGGTTTCTTTTATGTATGTAGGTGCCCTTGTATTTGGGGCATAGATATTTAGGATTGAGAGTTCATCTTGGTGGATTTTTCCTTTGATGAATATGAAGTGTCCTTCCTTATCTTTTTTGATGACTTTTAATTGAAAATTGATTTTATTTGATATTAGAATGGCTACTCCAGCTTGCTTCTTCTGACCATTTGCTTGGAAAATTGTTTTCCAGCCTTTCACTCTGAGGTAATGTCTGTCTTTGTCTCTGAGGTGTGTTTCCTGTAGGCAGCAGAATGCAGGGTCCTCGTTGCGTATCCAGTTTGTTAATCTATGTCTTTTTATTGGGGAGTTGAGGCCATTGATGTTGAGAGATATTAAGGAATAGTGATTATTGCTTCCCGTTATATTCATATTTGGATGTGAGGTTATGTTTGTGTGCTTTCATTCTCTTTGTTTTGTTGCCAAGACGATTAGTTTCTTGCTTCTTCTAGGGCATAGCTTGCCTCCTTATGTTGGGCTTTACCATTTATTATCCTTTGTAGTGCTGGATTTGTAGAAAAATATTGTGTAAATTTGGTTTTGTCATGGAATATCTTGGTTTCTCCATCTATGTTAATTGAGAGTTTTGCAGGATACAGTAACCTGGGCTGGCATTTGTGTTCTCTTAGGGTCTGTATGACATCAGTCCAGGATCTTCTGGCCTTCATAGTTTCTGGCGAGAAGTCTGGTGTGATTCTGATAGGTCTGCCTTTATATGTTACTTGACCTTTTTCCCTTACTGCTTTTAATATTCTTTCTTTATTTTGTGCGTTTGGTGTTTTGACTATTATGTGACGGGAGGTGTTTCTTTTCTGGTCCAATCTATTTGGAGTTCTGTAGGCTTCTTGTATGCCTATGGGTATCTCTTTTTTTAGGTTAGGGAAGTTTTCTTCTATGATTTTGTTGAAGATATTTACTGGTCCTTTGAGCTGGGAGTCTTCACTCTCTTCTATACCTATTATCCTTAGGTTTGATCTTCTCATTGAGTCCTGGATTTCATGTATGTTTTGGACCAGTACCTTTTTCCGCTTTACATTATCTTTGACAGTTGAGTCAATGATTTCTATGGAATCTTCTGCTCCTGATATTCTCTCTTCCATCTCTTGTATTCTGTTGGTGAAGCTTGTATCTACAGCTCCTTGTCTCTTCTTTTGGTTTTCTATATCCAGGGTTGTTTCCATGTGTTCTTTCTTGATTGCTTCTATTTCCATTTTTAATTCCTTCAACTGTTTGATTGTGTTTTCCTGGAATTCTTTCAGGAATTTTTGCGATTCCTCTCTGTAGGCTTCTACTTGTTTATTAATGTTTTCCTGTGTTTCCCTAAGGGAGTTCTTCACATCTTTCTTGAAGTCCTCCAGCATCATGATCAAATATGATTTTGAAACTAGATCTTGCTTTTCTGGTGTGTTTGGATATTCCATGTTTGTTTTGGTGGGAGAATTGGGCTCCGATGATGCCAAGTAGTCTTGGTTTCTGTTGCTTGGGTTCCTGCGCTTGCCTCTCGCCATCAGATTATCTCTAGTGTTACTTTGTTCTGCTATTTCTGACAGTGGCTAGACTGTCCTATAAGCCTGTGTGTCAGGAGTGCTGTAGACCTGTTTTCCTGTTTTCTTTCAGCCAGTTATGGGAACAGAGTGTTCTGCTTTCGGGCGTGTAGTTTTTCCTCTCTACAGGTCTTCAGCTGTTCCTGTGGGCCTGTGTCTTGAGTTCACCAGGCAGCTTTCTTACAGCAGAAAAGTTGGTCTTACCTGTGGTCCCGAGGCTCAAGTTCGCTCGTGGGGTGCTGCCCACGGGCTCTCTGCAGCGGCAGCAACCAGGAAGACCTGTGCCGCCCCTTCCTGGAGCTTCAGTGCACCAGGGTTCCAGATGGTCTTTGGCTTTTTCCTCTGGCGTCCGAGATGTGTGTGCAGAGAGCAGTCTCTTCTGGTTTCCCAGGCTTGTCTGCCTCTCTGAAGGTTTAGCTCTCCCTCCCACGGGATTTGGGTGCAGAGAACTGTTTATCCGGTCTGTTTCCTTCAGGGTCCGGCGGTGTCATCTCCTCTTTCAAGGTCCTCATGCACAGTGTGTGACAAGAGCTTTGCCACCGAGTTGCTGCCCTGGCTTAGCTCTCTTTACTACTGTTTTACTGCTGGCTCTGTAGACCTGGTGGTGACTGGTGCTATCGTCAACCTGGAGACTCTAAGGTCACCTGGGATAGGCCTCTGGAAATGCCTGTGCAGAACATTCTGATCACAGGAATTGAAGCTGGAAGGCTCGCACACAAATTCTCACACATTGTTTCTGACATACCATACATACTTCTATCCAGAGTCCAAGTTCTTCAGGAGCTGCCCACTGTCCTGTTTTTCAGTCTCAATGTTAGAAAGTACATGGGCTTTGGCATCAAATTTAGTTTCTAAGTCTGACTCCCCCAAGCATCAGTGATGGGGTCTTAGGCACACGACCCATCTCTCCTGAGCTCCGTTCCCCACACATCTGCAGAATGAAGAGCATCATCTATTACACCCAGGGTTGTACTTGCCACATAGCAGACGCCCACTGAGTGCCCCTGATGTCACCAGCCTCTCCCACGCTGGCTCTGAACACAGTTGGAGCTTCCTTCGTGCCTGTTCCTGGCTTCATGGTTACAGGATTACCAAGCATTTACCACCTCCCAAATGTAGTGTTTACAAAAAGAGTTACCTCTTTTAGCACAATTAAAATACTAGGGCTTAAAATAGAGGAAGTAGAGGATGGCACTCCACCCTCCTACTTGCCAGAGACCCCGCGCTCTGTGGCTAGTATAAGGAAACATGCTCTAACCGGCAAAGAACCACAGTTTAAGAACACAAACCGTGAAAAATCACATTTCTACCAGTTGGCCTGAACTTACAAAGGACAATTTAAAAAGTTCAATACCAAGGCCAGCACTACCACACATCTCCATTCAGCCAGAAGATAAGCAGTGGTTTCACAACCACAGAGGGGATGTGGTCCACTTAGGCCTTAACCTAAGGGAGCCTCAAGCCCAGGCAGAGCTATTACAGAGGCCTGAGAATACTCACAGCTTAGTACTGCAAACTCCAAGTGACTATGTAATGCTGCTCACCGCACACACGTTACAGACTGCCATCCCGGTACTCCCTGAAGAGACACTGACTACACATACACGCAGACCACGTGTTCCAGGACACCTTGGCAAAGAAGATCCCAAGCAAACCAACAGTACTGACTCCTCCTCACACTCACTCCCTTCCAGGCACTGCCTCCCCTTAGGTTCAGGGATACTTTTTGGTTTTCTTTCTTTCTTTTTTTTTTTTTTAAAGATTTATTTATTTTATTTACATGAGTACACAGAAGCTATCTTCAGACACATCAAAAGAGGGCATCGGATCCCATTACAGACAGTTGTGAGCCACCATGTGGTTGCTGGGAATTGAACTCAGGACCTCTGGAAGAGCAGTCAGTGCTCTTAACTACTGAGCCATCTCTCCAGCCCCACTTTTTGGTTTTCTTAAATATGACTTCAGGGCTGCCCTGAACACACTCAAATCATCTTCTACCCTGCCATCCTGTGACTCCCGAATAACACACACACACACACACACACACACACACACACACACACACACACACAACTTCACTGAATATGTGAGTCAATTAAACTAATTCTAGAATAAAGAATACTAAACTATGAACCCTCTATAAAAAAGATGAAACATAGTCCTGAAAAAAGATCTTTATCACCAGATGATTTCTCAAAACAAAATTAAACTAAGGAAAATCACTTATACAGAATATATGAAGATCACATAATTCAACAACTAAAAATTTAGTCATACGAGTTTTGCATAGATAGCATGAATCTATAAATGGTTAATAACTACACATGAAAGCACACTCCATGTCATTAGTCATCAAGGAAATCAAAGCCCCCAAAGATCTCCAGCACCATTACAGGAATGGTTCAAAGCAATGGACTGACCTTACCAAGTGCTCATGGTGTGAGGCAGCAGTCAGCAGGGCAGAACCTGCAGCTTTGCTGGTCTTAAAGACCAGTTTGATCAGAACACAAATACACTCATTCTTTCATGGTTAGTCTATGACTGCTTTTTTGCTGTAACAGCAAACGAAGTTAAAAAATAAATTTAAAAGCACAAATTAAAAAAAACCTTGTGCGTATGGTGGTACATGCTTTTAATCCCAGCACTTAGGAAGCTGAGACAGGTGGATCTCTGTGAGTTCAAGGGGTACGTAGAGAAGTACTATCTGGAAAAACCAAAGAAAGAAAAAACGAAGAAAAGGAGGAAGAAGAGGAGGAGGAGGAAGGGGAGGAAGAAGAGGAAGAAGAGGAAGAGAGGAGGAGAGGGAGGAGGAAGAGAAGAAAAAATGTACTGATGTGTACAGTACAGCCTTTAAGTCTGGCTTTGAGTGAAATGCTTCGGCAAAGCCTTTGCTACATTGGGGTCAATCAGTAGATATGTTTAGTTAGGTTAATCAGTAGAGGCTGAGAAGTTGTTTTGAGACTGTTTGGACCTTGAAGAAATGTTGCCTTTCTAGAGAATCTGTACTTGGTGCTACATGAGAACATGCAGCAGCCGCACCGACCTTGGTCCTGAGTACTCCTGGCAAACCTGGAGTTCTTACTTTGATTATGGCTAGCCATCAACTGAGATCTGTACGGGCTGTCTGCTCTCAGGGGAAGCAAGGGCAAGGTAACTTTGGTAGCTGGAACCTTCCCCAGCTCCAGTTAACCTTGTGTAATGTTTGAGTAAAGTAACTGGAGTGAGCTAGCTGGGTGTCAGTCTTTTTCAAGAAGGCTGAACCCCTTGCTCCTTTGGAAAATGAAGGTTTAGCACCTTGGCAAGCTTCTTTCTACGACTGACATCAATCAATAGAAAAATCTCAAAAAGCTCCTTGCCACAAAAGGACAAACTCAACTCACCTGAAATTCCAGTGCATGCTGATTTCACTGTGGAGGAGCTGAGCATGCCAGGCTGCTGCAGCTGGAAGTGAGGGCTGCAGATCTGGATGCAAGAGAAGGTGACAGGATGCTACACTATTACAGACCTTGCCTACACTGGTTCCGTATTTGTTAAGACTCAAGCCTAACATGAGCACCGTTTTCATACCTCAGTAAACATAGGATAATAAAGCTAGATTTCAAAAGACAGCCTTGGTTTTACCTGGGTCTCATGAGAGTTCAGAAAGTTCTAGACGTAAAAGTTTAGAAAAGCAGGACTATGCACTGACTGTTTAATAACACCATGTTTTATAACAACTGGTTCTGGAGAAATATATAAATACATTCAATATATTAATATATCTTTAGCAAATGTACATCTAATAGATGAGATAGTCTAGAAAAGGCTACCCAAGCCTGGCTTTGTGAGCTACTGGTTATTAATATGCTGACGACAGTGATGTGTTACAGTGTCCGTGCAGGCACACATGTGCCACAACACACATGTGGAGCTCAGAGGACAGCTTTCAGGAGTTGTTCTTGCCCTCTGTCCTTGCTCCTGTAGCACTGCAGTCAGGCTGGCTGGCTGATGCCCTGGGAGGCGTGCCTAGCTCCCACTCCCCACAGGAGTGCTGGTTATTACAGAAGTGCTGCTGCCTCAGCTTTGTTATAGAGTCTGGGGCTTGAACTTGCGCTGTGAGGTATGATTAACTATTTCCTTCTTCACTGAACCACCCCCAGTCTCCATTTACTGAGTTTTAAAACAAAAACTTCAGGAAAAATACTTCTGAGTATTATAAGTTTGTAAAAAGAATTTATTTACTTATCTGTTTTTGTCTGTGTCTATGTGAGTATATGAACATAGACACAGACAAAAACCGCTAAGTAGGGGTTGGGGATTTAGCTCAGTGGTAGAGCGCTTGCCTAGCAAGTGCAAGGCCCTGGGTTTGGTCCTCAGCTCCGGGGGGAAAAAAAAAACAAACGCTAAGTAAATAAGTATGTGTATGTAGATGAACATGTGGAGACAGAAGAGGACACTAGATCACCCTTTGTTATCGCTAACCTCCTGTTCCTTTGACACAGGGGCTCTCCCTGAATTTGGGGCTTGTGTTTTTTAGCTGAGCTAGAAACAGAGCAAGCCTCAGAGATTGTCTGTTGCTGCCACCCTAGCACCCCAATCTGGCGCTAGGATACCCACCAGTTTGTTACATAGATGCTGGGATCCAAACTCTGGTCCTCATGATGGCAAAACAAGTTCTCTTATGTTCTTTTTTTTTTTTTTTAATTATTTACTTTTGCAGATATAATATCAAGTGCCTACAAATTAGTGTACATAAGGGACTCTAGTGGGCCAGGTACATAAACATAGGTAAGTTGAGCTAACGATCCTGCTCACAGGGGTTCAATGGATATATGGGAGTCAGGCACAGACAAAGAACTACATAGAAGGCAGATTGCTAATGTGCGTGAACTGACTTAAGTCAGTCTGTCTCAGGGCCACCAGGCTGCAGAGGGAGGCTGGGGTTTCATCATAGCAGGTCACACAGGTCAGACTGAGGAACTTGCACTTTGTCCTGTAGGAAACAGCACTTCAACATTATCAACGTGAACTCACCAGTGATGCTCTCCGAGTCTCTATGGTTGCTACTCATGAGGTTTTCTTCACCTGTTTGTGACTTGAAAATGGCATTCTGGGACAGACTCATGCAGAATCCTTTCTTGCTTTGGTTGAAAGGGGCAGCTTTCGTATGAATCGGAGTAAAGGAAATCCATTAAGCCATTTAGTAAAGAAATGGAAGTGGTCATATAGATATTTTCTTTAGGACAGATTCTCTGTGAAGAGTCAGGTGACATCTGCAGCAGTAAGCGCTCTCATGTGGTTACCACCCCTGGACAGTCATGGCCTAAAACAAGGAGCAGAGCAGGTGGTTAGAATTCAGCATGCTCTTTAATAACAGGACGCTAACAGCATGCCTGTTATTAAAAATGTTTTTCTAAGCTATACACAACAACATGAGTAAACCTCAATGCAATTAGGTTGGGGAAAAAAAAGACAAAAGAAAAGAAAAAAATCAGCTCATGGTTTATGACTGCATTTTTATAAGAATTCTAGGAAAAAGACTACCACCACCACCACCACCACATCCACAGTGCCAAAAAGCAGATAAATGGTGGCTGGGTTAGGGGAGGACTTAGGCACAGAAGAGTTTGGGGAATGACGTATGTTGGCCCAGTGATGACTTCAAATGTGCACGAATGCGATGCCAAATGTAGTCCAGTCACACAGCTGAAGCATGACGCTGGTACATGTTACATTTCAATATGGCCACACATTTTTATAGACAATCAGCTCTTTATGACACTGACCTGTCATAGAGAGGGAAATTCAGGGCAGCACAGGCCTGGAGGGACATAGAGGCACATGCTTGTCAGGTCTTTATACTATATGTGGAACAGGAAAACACTACTTGAAGGCAAACTGTGACGGGGAACCATGTACACGACAAACCAAAAGCAAATAATGTAATAACCCGAGAACTGTAGATAATAACCAATAGGGAGACAGAATGGAGTAAGTTGTTCAACTCTGGCCACTCCTGGCATTTGGGTCATTTGTGTGGATCGCACTGAAGGAACCTTAGCAACACTTGCCCTGTCCTGGCTAGGTGCTAGCAGAACCTCCTTTCTAGGCCTTCTCCCAGATACAACAGGCAAAGTGTCTCCAGACACTGCCAGATGTCCCCAGGGGCAAAATTATCCCTGGTGGAGAACCATTGATTAAAAAAGAAACTTAACATCACTCAAAATAAGTCAAAATGTAAATAAAATACTTTTATCTGCTAGATCAAATGCTAAGCTTTACTCATTATTGGATAGATAACACCTAGAAAAAAGGCTGTTTCAAAGCTCTATCAATAACAGTGTAAATTGCTCTAAGATTTTAGAAAGGCTTTCCCAATTCCTACCAAGCTTTAGTCGCACAGGAACTGCAACTTACCAGTTCTACCAACAGAATGTATAGAATGTAGACATTCACGGAACACGCCCAGACATAGAAACAAGAATGTCCACACAGTACTGATGTGTTTTTCAGAAACACACATACGAGTGGAATGTGGTGGTGCACACCTATAATCTCAGCATTAGATGGGGAGAGGCAGGAGAGCCATGAATTCAAGGCCCTGCGAGAGATGGGAGTGGAAGGAAGGGCGTTCCGTGCAAACTAGAAGCTTTGCTTCACATAAAGACATCTGTTGAGCAGTCATAGCTGCTTTTGTTAGGGCTAGTGCATCTTCATGAAGTTATGTCTTCTGTCTAAGAAGTAGAGAAGAAAAGACCAGAGACATACTTAGAAACACAAGGGAAGCAAGTCTCAGTGACAAAGTGAGCAACAGAATCAGAGAAGTCAAAGGGGAAGTCTGACAGGCTTAAAAATTAATAGTGACCTTTTGGGGGACAATGTGGTTCTACAGATAGACCTCAAACCAGGCTGGCAAACAAATTACCTAGTCAGAGAGGAGTTTAGTGAATACAGCCCAGAATTTCCAAACACCTACACTTTCAGATTTCCACAAATTGGCAACTTCTGTGGTCATTGGCACAGGGTTTCCATTTCAGACCATTTCTATGACTCCTTTCCTTTTGAGATTTTATTTTTATTTAATGAATGAAAGTGTTTGCCTGTGGAAGAGGGCATCTGTCCCTCTGGAACTGGAGTTACAGACAGCTGCGAGCCACCATGCAAGTGCTGGGACTGAACATGGATCCTCTGGAAGAGCAGCCAGCGCTCCTGACTGCTGAGCCATCCTTCAGTCCAATTCTACTACTTTTTTTTTTTAAGATTTATTTATTTATTTTGTATATGAGTACACTGTAGCTGTCTTCAGACACACCAGAAGGGGACATCAGATCCCATTACGGATGGTTGTGAGCCACCATGTGGTTGCTGGGATTTGAACTCAGGACCTCTGGAAGAGCAGTCGGTGCTCTTAACCACTGAGCCATCTCTCCAGCCCATTCTACTACTTTTAAAAACATTTTATAAAAACCAAAACCAAGAACAGAAGAAGCAACAGTCCTTTCCCTGTAAAACATTTATAATTTCATGCTCACATAACAAAAATTCAATCTTCCTATAACTGAATTCTGATAATTTTAATAAATGCTTAACGTTTCTTTTACATGTGCAACTATTTTCCTGGAGTAAGTTTGCAATTCAATAATGTGGATTAGCCAGTGCAACATTAGGCAAAGCTTACAATATTTGTTAGGTACCATGAGTCTCGCCATTAAAGATCAAGTTCTAAGGGCACTCTAATGTATACATTTGGTTTCCCCACAGTAGTCTGGCTATTCAGAATTGTGATTTCCAAACCAACTACCACAAAGGGAATACACATTTATTTGAATGAAACCAATAAAGATTCACCTCCTAAACTGGACGGTAGGAAGAAAGACGCCTTCTCTGGGCATAGCACATCTAGGAACATAGATCAAATGGTAATAATGCTGTCAACATCTGTGACTTTTCTAGGTTGTGTTCTTAATCAATCTTTTTTAAAGTTAAAAAATACCCAGACCCTGGACTTGAAATAGAGTTAGAATCTCAGGGCACAGGAGGCAACTCAGTGACGAGCCTGCTATGCAAGTCTGAGGATGAGGGCCATTAGAAAGCCTGGCACAGGGCTAGAGAGATGGCTCAGTGATTAAGAGCACTGATTGTTCTTGCCAAGGTCCTGAGTTCAATTCCCAGCAACCACATGGTGGCTCACAAGCATCTGCAATGGGATCTGATGCCCTCTTCTGGTGTGTCAAGGTGAACAGCTCTGAGGAACAACCTCTGTCCCCTCTCCAGGCACAGGAACCTGCACACCAGTGAACACAACATATACACAAAGAATCTAGTGACGTATTTTAGAAGATAAGAGTGGCAATGCAAATGTAAGAATGACCTTGTCATCGGGCAGCTCATCTGGGGCATGGCCAGCAAACTACTCCAGAATCCACATTCGGTCTGTTACCTGTTTTTGCAGTGTGCGAGCTAAGAAATAGACTTGAAATAGAGTTCAAATCTCGGGGCACAGAAGGTAACTCAGCGAGGAGCCTGCCATGCAAGAATAGCTTTTATTTTTAAATGACTAGAAGGGAAAAAAGTCCTACACAATGTAAAAACAAGACAATTGAATTTTCAGTGTGTACAAATGAATACTGTCCACTGATTGCAGTCACACTACCAGATAGCTTAGAAACTGCTGTAATTGTGCCATTGGCTGTATAGACACAGCTAGCAAGGTATTAGGGTATCACACACACACACACACACACACACACACACACACACACACACACAATTTGATACTTGACAGCAAAAACTTCCTAACCCTTGATCAATATTAAAATAATCCAATCATCAAAATACTATTATGTAAAACTGTTTCCAAGATCAACTTCTGAAAGCTAGGTTTCCTTTTACATTTATACACTCGTAATTAGACTAAAGGAACAGACTTCTACTCTCTACACCCGTAAGTATATTTTAAAGTTACTTTCAATTTCTAAAAAGGCCTTTTTGAGAGTGGTAAGTTACAAGCTCGCCTGTGGAGGGGAGGAGGGTGGTGAAGAGAAAAGGGAAATGTGGAGACCTGGAGGATCACTAACTGGTCCACCAAGATCTTTTAACAGAACTGTGCTTGTTCTTCAAATGGAGACTTGCTCAAGACCACTGAGAACACTCTGTCACCTTGAGGCTGGCTGCTGTCACTCTGTAACATGCCAGTTGCTTTATTCTTAGACTCATGCTGTCCTTATGCTTCCCCCAGCTCTTTTCAGGATGCTATTTCGTGTATTACTCTGAACTCTACACTGCGGGTCAGGATGACCTTGAACTTCTCATCATTCTGATTCCATGTCCTGTAATTAAAGGTGTGAGTCACCACGCTGTTTCCACTTCTTTCTTTTTCTATTCCTTTTTGTTAAAAACAAAACAAAACAAACAAAAAATAAGGCCGTAAGTGAGTGTTTTGTCTGCATGCATGTCTGTGCACCCATGTGTATGCCTGGTCTCTGAGAAAGTCAAAAGAGGGTGTCGGATCCCCTGAAACTTAAGTTACTGACAGCTACAAACCACCATGCTGGGGATTGAACCCAGGTCCTTGAAGAGCAGCCAACGAGCCAGTTTGCTTTTTTATGTATACATATCACCTAAGAAAACAAGTTTACACACAGGTGTAGATCATGGGTCACAGACCTGGGTTGTAGAGATTAATGCTTAAAATAGCTCTGGAGTCTTGTGGGTGGTTTGTCCTCAGCACTCATATACAAGAGTAGAGAAAACTGGACTGAACACAGGACTAAGTCCACGGTCAGAGTCATGCAGAAAGAATGCAGACCTCCAGGGCGATCCGGGACCTGCCCAGCTTGCACATGGCACACCAGGTCAGGGATGACTTCGCAGTGCAGCCCTTTTCTCCTGGGAACTCAGCAGAACACGCCCAACTTAACTGGATCTTCTTAGCGAGGGCGGTTCAGAGCGGCAGCAGGGACTGCAGTGCTGTTCATGTATCTTGATATTAGAGCTGGGATTTTACTCGTATTGACTGGGATTCTGACCTTGTACTCATTACTCAGCACTTCTGAACTTCATTTTATTTTAATGTCTTTGCCAAGATGGGGATATTAACAAATAAGACTAAATACAAAATAAAAATCCCTATTTGGCTCACTCACACGCTCAGTCTCTTCAGCTTTCCTCTATCCCTAAGCCTGAGGAAGAGTGTCTGTATCTGGCGTTCCTGCGCGCCTGCATACAGACCAGGTACATATGAAGATCTGCTGAGAATTTTCCATCTGAAAGAGACCAGGACCAAGAGGATCGAACAAATGACCTAAGGCTGGCCACGAGGAGAATCACTAGAGTTCATTCCCCATGGACTTGCAATAGCAAGTCTTACAGGCCCTTACCATGCCAGCCAACTGCAGAAGTGCTTCCTGAGGCTCTAACTTAATGCTTAACCACATCAACATGTGACCTTCCAGTTCTGGAGGTCAGAGGCAGGAACCAACTCCACAGGCTGGCACCAAGGTGACACCAAGGTCATGCTCCAGTAAAAAGCTTAGTCCCTGGCTTTCTAGCTGCTGCAGCTGCTTCTCTGGCTCTGGGCTTTTTCTGCTATCCTGAAAGCCAGCAGCATGGCATCCTGGAGCCTCCTTCTCTGCTTCTATTGTCACTCTACTGGCTTTTTTTTTCCCCCTTATAAGGAACTATAATCAATGTTTAAGGCCCAACTGGCTAACCCAAGATAAACTTCTTTTCAAGATCCTGTCTGCAGAGCCCCTCTGCCTCAGGTAACATTCACAGGTTCCAAGAACTTGGATCTTGATGGTTGTGATTCACGTGGCCACAGTGGCTCAGAATGAGAATCCCTGTGCCAATACTTACTTGTGGTATGACCTGTCCTCTCTTCCCTCATGTGTCCCCAAGGGGTAGATCTCAGATGACAGGCTTAGGGGCAAGTGTCTTTCCAGCTGAGCCATCTCGCAGCCCGAGAATTCTGGACCGACTACATTACCGTGTTTCTTCATCTGTTAAATGGGCTTAATAACAGGATCTACTCCGCTGGCTTTGCCATGAGGATTAGGGGAGTTAAGAGAGCAACGTCCTCCGAGGGTCGCTGGGGCAGTCCCACAGCAGCTGCAGTGTCGTATGCTACTATTATTTTCACCCCCACCACAACAGAACAACAGAAAGGCTTACCATCCACGGCTTACTGGCATCTTCTCTCAACAAAAAAGTCATGCTTCCTAGCTGTCTTCTGACAGTGAATTGGTCTGGGGACAGTCATTTTTTCCCTTTGATGTATAAGGAACAGGAAGCACAGTCCAGAGTCCCAGCTCTCAGAAACTGAACTCTGGCAAGCACAAACAGCGACTCCTCACTACCTCCTGTAGCGCACAGTTCTGTGTGCTCCCTGTCACCGGGTTTCTCTGGTGGCTTTTATGGAATCTTTTGAGAGATACCTGCTTTTCTCTACAAGCTCCCAAGTCAAGCAAGGCACATTTAACAAGAAACAGACCTCTGTAATTCATGCTCATTTAGAAAAATGTCAGGTAAAATGTGCAACTAGATTGTTCCAGAAAGACTGTGAACCACACACACCACTGTTCTGATCACGGCTGGGAGGACACGCCATGGCTAAGCACTGAGTTAGCTCAGCCATGGAGCTCAACAGCCAACAGTGAGAGTGGAGACATGAGAGTCGTGCCTAAACAGGAAGCTGATATTCCTTAAAACAGGATACTTTAAACAAAACAGCCCCATGGAAAAGACTAGAAACTCAGGGAAATGCACCTTATGGGAAGGAGCCTGGAATTACAGCAAATGCAGATTTAAGGAAACATATTGATGATTTATTTACAAACAATACTTTGGGGATTAATTAGAAATATGTGATGGCTGCTAAGTTTATGTAAGAGTGGGAACACTGCCAATCACCAACCTGCAACAGCGCCTCAGGCAGCAGCAAACCAAGCTGAACCACAGATAAGCTTTTAAAAACAAGATAAATTTCACCCAGCATGGCTGCTCTAGCAGCTATCTGTCTGTGGTCCTCTGTTTTCCACTGTCAATTTAGTGACCAGTAGTGTTTTCATAATATGAAGTATACGGAAGCAGCTTCTGCTTATAGACAGGCTGGACCCCAAAGGCTGCTGAATCCATGAAGTAAGCATCCCAAACCATGACTACGGTTCAGGCTTCGAGGGCCAACATCTCCTCCTCCAGGATAGGTTTTGGGCTTGTTTGTCTGCTAACATCAACATCTGTTGAGGTAACTCCTCCCCGCCACAATC
The DNA here is from genome assembly GCF_021556685.1 of Rattus norvegicus. NCBI lineage: Eukaryota > Metazoa > Chordata > Mammalia > Rodentia > Muridae > Rattus > Rattus norvegicus. Next base: position 75,556,610 of record NC_141542.1, read on the forward strand.
TCCACCACCAGAAGGGAGGTGACCTCTGGCAAGGAAGGAGTCCACACCAGAGCTTCACCTGAAGATAAGAGAGGCCTGAGCCCAGGGCGCCGTCTGCAGTTTGATAAGTTCCCACAGATGCCCTCTGCCAGCCACTGTGCACACTTAGCCTTTACGCTCTTACACCCCAAGCTTGACCTGAATTACCCTCCAAGAGGCAGTGGCTGTTAGCGGTGGTCCCCTGCCCGTACCTCTTCAGATCATCCAGGTTTCTTCACCCTGGCTTCTGACCATTACCGACAGAGGCTTCTATCTTCACACTCCACAGAACTGTCCTTCATAACCATCTCTATTATGTGGTGACACGTGTGGACTGGTATTTTAATTTTGTATGCCATTCCTACTTTGAATCCACAAATCTGTTATTGACACTGCTTAAAAGGCAAAGGGAAATTGTAATATTTATATACTTTTTGCACCATGATCCTGTGTAGCTCAGGCTGGCTTTAATCTTCCTTTACAGCTGAGGATGGTCCTGATTTCTAGTCCTCCTGCCTCCACCTCTTGAATGGTGGGATGACAGATTCGTGCCACTGTGCCTATTCCCTCAGTGCTGGGGTTGTCCCCAGGCCTTCATACGCGCCCATCAAGCACTCTACAATGCAACTTCATTCAAAACCCCAGTTACAAGTCCTAAGGAGAGGATTTGTAAGAAAGTTAATCTACAAGGCGAGGATAAGGCTTCCTGTCCTGCCCATTGCAACATGGAAGGGGTTGGCTGCTGGCCCACACTGGAGAGACTTGGAGAGGCCTGGCCTGGCACCTCCTAAACAAAGACATGTGCATCGTTGGTAGTTTTGAAGCTCTCCAGCTCAAACTACCAAAGCGGCAATGGGTACTATTTCTGTGTCTAGTTCAACAAATGGAAAGGGAAGAAAATAGGAGACTGCTGATAAGTATCTGTGTTTCAAGACCTTCGAATGACTCCATGATTCTGTCCTAAATACAGTTGAAAGGTCTAAAAAGCAACAATGAAGCAGGCTTTTCAGGCAAGGCACATGGGCTGCTCACTCACAGAAAAGCGGCTCTATGGTCACTTTCATGTCCACTGGGGGAAAACCAAAAGCAAAGGGCTATTATGAACTTTTCTTCAAAAGGCAGAGTGTGGTCTTTACTGGATATTTAAATATATTTTACCCATCTTGAAAATTCAAATTCCAGGTGTGCTGAATACCAAATATTGCATTTAACAGAGACTGCTATTACCTTTGGATTCTATGTTTTATACTATGAATTCTTGGTAGCATAAAAGCCAAGCATGTTAATGAATGCACATATTGGACTCAAAAGTTGAAAGTGAGAAACATTAAATGCAATCCCTCTTTATCTGTGTGGGACCATGAGACAAGCTCACCGTCGCTGTAATGAGGGACAAGACAGTCCACACTATACAGCTCACCATCACTGACTTTTCACTAGTCTCCATATTCCTTAATTTGTAAGGAATTGAACTGAAAAATAATTTTATTTGGTTAATTTAATCTCACTGTGCTTCAACTACCTCAATATAGAAACAGGAACAGTATTTATCCCTTATGGGACAGTTATGTGCAATAAATAAGTTAATATTTGTAAAACATATATAACAGTATTTAATACATAGTAACTACTATCTATTTAATATGTTAAATTGTTATTGTTATACTGCTGCACGTACAGATGCAGTGAACATGTAGAAGTCAAAGGACAGCTAGAGTTAGTTCTTTCCTTTCACTGTGAGTTCTGAGGATCAAAGTCAGATCATGAGGCTCGAGGATCAAGTTCTTTTACCATCTCCTGGCCTACATATGTTTTACATAAATATAGTGTAAACTTAAGCACTCAAGAGGCAGAAACATAAATCGGAAACAAACCATTCCTGGCACCTGGTCATCTGGGCATAGAAGATGCATAACTCAGAGCAGTGTATATCCACGTACCCTGTAACAGCCATTCTCTAACGCACACCCATTTCCAGCAGCCGCTATGCAGTCTCTGGAGCTGCCACTAGCCATAATGTAGGAGCTCTAAGAAGGCTCTGTAACTGGTGCTCTAAAAGAACTTTTTTTTTTCTTTTTTTTTTTTTTTTTTTAGAGCTGGGGACTGCCTTGCGCTTGCTAGGCAACCACTCTATCACTGGGCTAAATCCCCAACCCCTAAAAGAACTTATACACAATTCTTTCCAATAAAAAGCTCACTGCAGAATCCAGACTGGTGTAGCCATTCAAAGACTACCAGGAGCGACCTGCATCCTTACAACAAGAACTCTGGCTCCTAGGTTTATTATATTCTCCAAAGAAATGTGCTGTCAGCTATAAAGAGACACGGCTGGGGGTTGGGGATTTAGCTCAGTGGTAGAGCGCTTGCCTAGGAAGCGCAAGGCCCTGGGTTCGGTCCCCAGCTCCGAAAAAAAAGAACCCCCCCCCCCAAAAAAAAAGAGACATGGCTGGAGACTTTCCTGTGGCACCGCTCACGACAGGAAGGCAAGGGCCTACTCTTCAAAGCGCAGGTAAAATGTGCTAGAGACACACTGTAGGGCAATATGTGCCAGAATCAAAGGCTAAGGAATAAAGCAACAACCAATTGCACTTATATAAGCGAAATATTTTCCATATTTAATCTGCATACTTAGCATGTATAATACATTGAAATGTTTACCTTTAATGTGAGGAAAATGAAACTTTGACGGGGTAGGGTTAACAAAGTATTAAAAACCTATGAAATGTTTAAACCCACTGCTCTGTTGGCAGTCAGCCATATAGTTATTGTTACATCCCTTCCATTCTTTTTTTTTTTTTTTTTTTGGTTCTTTTTTTCGGAGCTGGGGATCGAACCCAGGGCATCCCTTCCATTCTTAAAGGCTAAGCTTGCTCCTGGACACATCGACACGCACCAAATGCCCTGAGCAGGCCTTTCTTTTTCTTGAGCAGAGGGAGCAGGAAGTCAGCGGATGGAACAGCTTACGGGCCACAGGAATACCAAGACTTTGCAAAGACCTTAGCGAGGGTTCTGGCCATCTATCTAGTCTTGGAAGGTCTAGAGCAGCAGTTCTCAATCTGTGGGTTGTGACCCCTTTTTGGGGGCTGATGAACTACTCTTTTCAGGGGTTGTATATCAGATATCCTGCATGTCAGATAATTACATCATTGATTCCTAACAGTAGCAAAATTAGTTAGAAGACTATTTTGGCACACTTCCTGGCACATTTCTCAAAAAGCCATCACATTTCCGGTAACTTACCAGCTTTTCAGCAGGGTATGTTAACTATGGAGAAAAGCAAGTGAAAAGCCGCAGGGCGGACGTTCTCAGGGGTTGGTTGCCTAGGAAGTGCTCTAGTGCAATGTTTGCCAGGTTTAGGGTCGAACATGCAAAGAGCTTAAGCACGATGCATGATAAAGTGTGGTCCTCTATTTCACCTGCCAACATCAGCCAACTGCACTGTGCATCTCTACTCAGTTGTTTTACCTTTCCAACACGAAAAGAAAACATAGCATGTACATATTCGAGTACGCATTTTTGTTTCTCACTATAAATACAATAAGTGAAGACAGCATATACAATGGCTATTCCTGGTTGTCAACTTGACCATATCTGGGATGAATCCAGAATTGGAAGGTCCATCTTTAATCCTGATCTTGAGGCATAGTGGCAGGAGACTAAGGCAAGGAGATCTCTGAGTTCAAGGTCATCTGGGATAGAGAAGTCCCAGATCCAGGAGTGATGGTACACACCTTTAATCCGGGGCACACCTGCTGCTGGAGACCTACATGAGGACACTGGAAGAGGGAAGATCCTCTCTCTTCTTCACCTGCCTGCCTTGTGGGGCTGAGCCACTGCTAGATCCTTGGACTTCCATTCACAGCTGCTGCTGACCACTGGGGAGTTACTACAGACTGTAAGTCACCAACAGATTCCCTTACTATATAGAGACTACCCATAAGTTCTGTGACTCTAGAGAACCCTGACTAATACAGCATACAAAGAATCAAAGGAAAATTACTCATGATTTTTTCATTCATAAGATGCAATGTTTAGCTGTTAGAGAAATATTTATCTTTTTTCCATGTTTTCTTTTTTTTTTTAAAGATTTATTTATTTTATTTATTTGAGTATACTGTAGCTGTCCTCAGACACACCAGAAGAGGGCATCAGATCCCATTGTAGATGGTTGTGAGCCACCATGTGATTGCTGGGAATTGAACTCAGGACCCCTGGAAGAACAGTCAGTCTCTTAACCTTTGAGTCATCCTCCAGCCCTCTTTTTTCCGTGTTAACACATTAGCCACCTAGCCACTGTATTCACGAATATCCAGTATTTAGAATATTTAATTATACAATCAACAATTATTTCTGTTGATGATTTCTGAACAATTATCAGGTTATTAATTCAATTATCAGGTTACTAAGAATCTGTAACAAGACTCAGCAAACATTTCCAATAGAGTCCAGTACTGAAAATTTTCGAGAAGCCACATATCGTTTGTTGTGTGAGATTGCTGTTCTTTTGTTAATTTCTTAAAAAACAAAACAAAACAAAATCTTCATTTATAAGATCAGCCAACTCTGACCCAGGCTCTTCCTGGCTGCCTTCTGCTCTAGAACCAAAGCCATGGCATGTCTACACAGATCACAAGGCCACAAGGATTACATATCACATGTAAGCACACCAAGGAAGCCATGCTTTTAAGATCTCAGCAGGAATTTCATTTGACCCTTGATGTCACAGAGTAACAGTACCCAAGGACAAAGGCGTTACATTAAAACACTAAAAGAACTGGATGTGGTGGCACAAGCCTGTGATTCCGGCACTCAGGAGGCAGAGGTGATAGGAGGGGGAGAGGTTGAAGGAGGACACTAAAACAGACTTGCCTGCTATTTATATATCCTTCGACTCATGCCTTTCTTCCTTCCATCCCCTCCGTCTCATCGTCATGAACGGTTAGCAACATAACCATCCAGTACTATCTGGTAGTCAAAGATCATTTAGGGATAGTCATATGATAGCTTAGTCTAGGAAATGTGGTGGGAAACCATGTTAAATATAGACTTCAAATGAGCAAACTAGTGTCACATTCGGCAAACGGTGCATTCTTTTTCTCGGAAAAACAATTTGAGGCTTAAATTCTGTCCTGTTAAATAGGCACTATCTTCTCTGTGCCACTTGGCAAAAGAGCTACATAATGGCATATAGAATAAAAATTACATTTTAATCAAAGTTCTTCAAGATAGGTTTCTTACAGGTTTAATATTTAAATAGTTTTTAATGTTTAAATAGTTTTTAGACCATTGAGCTGAAGAAGTTGTTACTAAAAACAACATTCATCATTAGATTTTACTGAGTCCACACTGTCTGCTGCTGAACAGCAGATAGTAAAGCTTCTCTCAGGAGGAAGCGCTGGGGAAAGCTCAGCACAACCACTGGGGAGTAAGTGGGAAGGTCATCCAGGGTTGAAGGTCAAAGGCTAGGCTCCGCATGAGACCAGGAGAGCAGCAGGCCTTTCTTTTTCTTGAGCAGAGGGAGCAGGAAGTCAGCGGATGGAACAGCTTACGGGCCACAGGTTTTGGTATTAAAATCATCACAAATCCTCCAGTTGCTTAAAAACTGCAGAACTCGGAGGTTTTGGAAACGGAAGCACCCATGCGTCAGAGCACAAGTACAGGTGGCATGGCTCTTCCAACAAAGCAGGCTGCGCTCATGACCATCCGGAAGTGCAGTCCAGCTTGAAGAGGGCTGAGTGACGCTCAGGAGGGAGCAATGTTTGCTTTAAACATCTTTATAAATACATGCAGCTCTGGAGTTATCCGCGCACCTAAGACATGTGAGCATTTTCTACACACTGTCATAGACCTAAGCCTTGTTTTTCACAGCCAGCTGATATAAGGATCCTCAGGCTTTAAGACAAGGTTTTTGTCTTAGATTTTATTTGTATGTTGTAAGTGTTTGCCTAGTATGTGCATCACATGCATGCTGGTGTCCGTGGAGCGCAGAAGAGGATACTAGATCCCCTGGAGCTGGAGTATAGACTGTTGTAAGCCACCACGTGGGTGCTAGGGTTCTCTGCAAGAACAAGCACTCCTAATGCTGAGTCATCTTTCCAGTTCCTAAGGGTACTACTTCCTGAGTGAATGTTATATGTAATGGATGATTTCTGTCTAACAGTAAAATTCGGGGAATAAAGAATAGATAACTTTTTGAGCCATGGGTACTGTTAACTCAGGAAACAACTGGATTCCAAGCTAGAGGGACACAATCAACTGGGCAGCTGAGGAAATTCATGAGGAAATTCTCTACCTGCCTTTAACAGCCAATATCCCACATTCCAAGGATTTCTCAGGAGCCCTCGTCTTTCTCACCTTGGAAGTCGCGTTACTTCACAGACCTTCATTGCACACTCCACGGCAGTCACACCTCGAGTCTCAGTCTTCAGCTCAAACTGGCATTTCATAACTATAAACTAGAAATGTCAGTATTATGGGTGCCATAAAACCTCCATATTCTAAACTCAACTTTTCCCCAATCTCCCACAATACTTGCTCTATTATTACTATTATTAACTTTTTAAAAGATTTACTTGTTTTTATTTTATGTATTTTGCCTGTATGTATGTGAAGGTGCCAGGTCCCCTGAAATTGGAGCTACAAACAGTTGTGAGCTGCCATGTGGGTGCTACAAATTGAACCTGGGTCCCTCTGGAAGAACAGCCAGTGCTCTTAACTGCTGAGCCATTTCTCCAGCCACTATTGGAAATCCCCCCTCCTCCTTTTTTTTGAGACAGAGTTTCTCTGTGTAGCCCTGGCTATCCTGGAACTCACTTTGTAGACCAGGCTGGCCTTGAACTCACAAAGATTCATCTGCCTTTGCCTCCCAAGTGCTGGGATTAAAGGCACGCGCCTCCAGCCTGGCCTCTGTCTTTCGTTTTACCTGCTTCACTTCATAAGCACTAGCAGTATCTGCATGTCTCAAGGTCACCCACACAGCAGAGCCTAACTCAGTCACAGTCCCTCTTCTCTGCTCCCTACCTGGTCTCTAATTCCTATGAATTTCCTCTGGGACACTGCCACTGCCCTCAGTCACACCTTCCCCTTCAATACAGCTACAATAGTTGGCTACCCGCCTGCTCTGTGCCCACCCATTGTTCTCTTTGCTTCCTACCCCAAGGCCTTCAACATCCACAATCTCTATCCTCATGGCAATCTGGGTCTCAGGCAAACATTCCGATAAAGGAAATGCGCTGAGTGTGGGGCAGACCTGTAATTCACTTCCCACGTTGGCTCATCATTCTGTTTGCTGTCACTGACGTGACTTTAATATCCAGCTCTGCATAGCCTGAGAGAGGAAGAGACTTCTGAGCAAAATAGCTCTGTGACCCTGAAGGCATAACCCCGACATCCTGGTGAAATTCCAGATGAAACTAGACTCACGAGTTTTTAAGATCTGTTTCTAACGGAAACAATTCTTAATAGCAGTGTAAGAACTTCCTGAGTTTCAAAGGAAAACTATATTCACATCTCTGCTCCAAACTGCCCTTCCTAACACAGCGCCTAGCGTAGGCGCGCACATGCACACCTTGGCATTGACTTCAAAGCTTTCCACCCAATCTTCCTGAATCCTCACGGCAGCCCTGGGACGGGGGCATTTCATAGACAAGGCCACTGAGGCTTAGCAGTTGACTATCATACTGAAGCTAGTAAGAGCCAGGGATGAAACCCAAGCCTATTCTACAGTTGGTCCTGCTAACCTCTGAGGTCTGACAAGTGACCTGGAGGGACAGGAAGTGTATGCCATTTGAAAGGGCCTCAGAGACAACTGAAAAACATTTCCTTACTTTAAACACAAACTCACTGATTCTGGAATAAAAACAAAACACAAACAAATCCTCGGCTTGTACACACACACACACTCTCTCTCTCTCTCTCTCTCTCTCTCTCTCTCTCTCTCTCTCTCTCTCTCTGTGGGTAAAGAGCTGTTGTCAAGCCTGACAACTTGAGTTTGATACCTGGGACCCACATGGCGGAAAGAAGGAGGGAACAAACCCCTGAAAGTTGTCCTCTGACCTCCACATAGGCGCTCCCCAACTCGTACACACTCACACTAATAACAACAACAATAAGTGGAAGCACAGATGAGATGATTTCTGTTTAAAGTTAAGACATAACAGAAAGGAAAGGGAGAGGGAAAGGGCCTGCGCTGACCCAGGTCACTACTGTATGCACACCTAATGGTGTAGCATGAAGGCCTCCAGGGGCAGCTTCCAGGGACTTCCTTCTCTCTACACTCAGTGGACAAATTGCCGTTTGTTTGTTTATTATTTATTTATGATGTTTAAATTCACTTTCATTCTTGTTTCTTCGTTCCTTGTGAGGCTACCAATCATCATAAATGCTGGTGCCAGCATGCCTCTCCCCTTTCTAGCCTGATGTTGGGGTGAGAAGACAGATAAGCAGGCTATCAGAGCAACCATAAGGTATCTGTTTGAGACTGCACCCTGGGACCTGTTTTCCTACACCTGGCACCTATTCACGTGCCTGTTTCTTATCCTTTGAGCACAGGGATTGAGCTGGCAGCCTTCTCTTCCTTTGGCACTGCTGCCCAGCACTTTTCTCACCTGGCTGGCGTCCTTCTTCCTAGGCTGGTTATGAACACTGCTCTTTCTCCACTGCCTCCCAAGGAGAGTGGAGATCCTCCTTTCTTCCTTCCTAAGAGCTTTCTTTTTTTTTTTTTTTTTTTTTTTTGGTTCTTTTTTTCGGAGCTGGGGACCGAACCCAGGGCCTTGCGCTTCCTAGGTAAGCGCTCTACCACTGAGCTAAATCCCCAGCCCCTCGTAAGAGCTTTCTTGTTAATCAACAGAGAGACCAGGAGTGGATTATAAACACGGAAATCTTCATTTTCTCATTGTGATTTTGCTGGCATTTATAGAACCCCTCTTCTATAGACTAAATTACAACAGAAGACAGTAAGCCCATCTGTTTTTCTCACTGCTCTCAGGGCTCTTTGACATGTTTTATTTTGCATGACCCAAACCTAACAGCAAATAACACAATGAGATAGCAATGCAAGCCTACTGGATCACTGATTAAAAGTAAGCACACTAGCCCTCTGTGGTGGCACAGAGCTAGCTCCCAGTACTCTGGAGGCAGAGGCAGGTAGCTCTGTGAATCTGAGTCAGGCTAGTCTACACAGCAAGTTCTAGGTCAGCCAGGACTACATAGAAAGATGCTGTCTCAAAAAACAAAACAAAGTAAGTTGACTAAGCTCTTAGCACCAATTTAGTAAATGAAGTTGATTATGGATACAGTTTCAGTCCAGTAACAATTCTGAAGAAATTCTAAAGAAGTGCTGTACTGGCTTTAGGAAAATTATGAGACGGGCATAGTGGTGTGAACCTGAAATCTGATCTGGGAAGTTGAGACCAGAAGATTCTAAATTAGAGACTAACCTGGGCTACACAGTGAGGCTTACTGATAACTCCAACTTCATTCACATGGTAATAACAGTACCTAAGTAGCTACTGTTCTTGTAGTAAATGGGGGAAGGGCCAGTTTGGGCTCATTGCTTTGACTTACTATGCTCTCCACTAAGCATGTGAGCTGACTGACAAAGCATTTCAAGCCCCACATGAGAATAATCAGATAGTTTAAAAAATTCACAGCCGCTGATATAAGCCTCACCTGTAGTCTTTGAGTTTTGTTGACTAAAAGAGAGAACAAAATCAACTCAGTAGGATAAAAAGCTATGGTTTCTTGGTTTGGGTTTTGTTTTCCAGTTGTTAAATCTATGCTTTGGGAACAGCAGTTCCATCTCAGACACATGGTTGCTGGTGTCCAGGCTCCTCCTCTCCTCTCTCAGACAGAGTGCTCTTTCTTAGCCAACAAGCTTCCCTTTGTTGTGATTTATAGCCTTGGCCTGAATAACCAACTCTCAGCCCTCTACATGACATGAGAGCAGGGCTTTGGTGCTCAAAAGTTATTGATCTTTAAACAGATGACTTTTTGAAACTGACTACATTTTAAATACAAAACAGTTAAAATTCTCCCAAAGTATCACAAAACCACACTGCGGTATGGGTTACTGTAAATGTAGTCAGCAAGCATGGGCATCACGCCACAGGCAAGCCCTTCGTGGCCTGCTTAACTGTCCTTTCTCTTTGGAGACTCTTCTACGTCAGCTTTTTCACCCATCTCTGACTCCCACCCCACTCCCTCCAAATTCTTAACAACTCTCACTCTTCATAGCAATGCGTGCCCAGGATCTACAGCTTTCCCACCAACACCTGACTGGGGTAAAAACTCCTAATCTCTGAAAGGAGGAACTGGAGCAGGTAGTGGTCATAGACCCTAACATCCCACCCAGGAGGCTAATGCAGGAGGGCCCCCAGGTTTGGTGCTAGCCTGGGCTATATGGCAAAACTTAAACAACAAATTCAAAAAAATGATACTTTTCAGTTTTTCTGCTATGTATGTAATATACTATTACAAAATAATTACATGTAAGTTACTTAACCACCCACCCCTGCCTTCTCTGAACTGTGTCCACTGGATACCTGCCTACTAACTTTACCACCTTCTATGGCTTACCAACGTGCTCAAAATCTTTACGGTGTTTGTAGTCAGGGTCTCACTTTTGCCTCGAACTTCATAGGTAGATCAGCCTGGCCTCCAACATGTGATTCTCATGCTCAGTCAAAATTTTCTACTATTAAACTCAGGAGTATTAAAAACGCCCTTCCTCGGGCTTTGGGACTTCTCACAACCACTGCTGTCTCAGGAGAGGCTCATTCAAGAGTCTTACATTCATTCTCAATGTTTTAGTCCCTCATGTCTCATTTATAACTCCATACTGGCACACCTGAACCCCCAGAAACAGCTCTGGTTTTTCTGCCATCCTCTGGTGACCAACCCAATTACGCCTAGGCACTGTATCCTTTCTCTTCAGCACTGACCCCTCCTCAGCCTTCTTCCATGCTTATTCTCAAACTTCTTGCCAACCACCTTGGTGCTTTGAATGAGAAATGTCCCCCAGGCTCGTTTGACCCCTCGATCCCCAGATGGTGTTGTTGTTTGGGAAGTTTTGGAACCTTTGAGGGGTAAGGCCTTACTGGAGGAAATATGTCACTAGGAAGAGGTGGACTTTGAGGTTTTATAGCTCCATTCCACTTCCTGTTTCTTTCCCTCTCTTCCTTTTCCCTTCCTCCTCTCCCACCCCAAACTCAGCTTCCTGTGCTGCTGGCTTCTCCCCTGCCACAATTGCCTCTTTGTCTCTGGAACTGTAAGCCAAAGTAATTAATTCTTAAGTTGTTTTTGGTCACAGCAACAACAAAAAAGTAACTAATGCAATGACCCCAGCTCCTCTAGAGCCTTATATCTGCCTGTGGGGATGACCCCAGCTCCTGTGGAGCTGCACGTTTGGTACCTGTGGAGTCTGACTGCAACAGGGTTTTGTTCTTGTTGCTATCCCCCGCCCCCTTTTTGATTTCATTTGCCTTGTCTGTTAGCCCGACATTACCACAATCAGAGATCTCTTCAGCATTACCAGCACTCGTCTGCCTCCTCAGTCTCTTCAGCATTACCAGCACTCGTCTGCCTCCTCAGCCCCTTCCTGAGCTCTGCTCTAATGCCTTCCATCTGAGAACCCGTGGGCTGCCCTTCCGCAGCACACCGAATCAGATCTCGGCAATCCTGGAAAGTCTACCACTGGGCACCCACGTCCCACCCACACCCCACCCCCACACCTTCCTATTTCTAGCCGGCAACACCACCTGTTAGCCTTCAGGGGTCCGTCCAGTGGGGACTTCAGGCATGATCTCTGTACCATTCCTTCTCTAAAAGTCAGCAGGAATCATGTTTGTAAAACCAAACTACTTTTTAAAAAATAGTTTTTTCTTCTTGATTACAATCCTCCTGATTGGGGTGAGATGGCCTCTTAACGCAGTTTTAGTTTGCATTTCCTGCTGGCCAAGGACATGGTTAACTTTTAAGATACTTTTAGCCACCTTTATTTCTCCCATTGAGAACTGTCTATTTGGCTCATTAATACATTTATTGATCCTAAAGGGGTTTTGGAATTTTAATTTTGGAGTTCTTTAGATATTCTAGATATTAATCCGCTGTCAGATCTGTAGGGCAAAGATTTTCTTTCATCCTGAAGTCTGCTCTTCTCTTTGCTGATGGTTTCCCCTGGTAAGCAGAAACTTTTTAATTTCTTGTAATTCCAATGATAATTCTTGGGGTTATTTCCTTGTTCTGTTAGAGTTTATGTAGCTCTTGAGCACACACTGAAAGGACGAACAACACACCACAGAGATCCTTGTATATCCATGTTTATTGCTACACTGTTCACAATAGCTAAGAAACAGAACCAAATTAAATATCCATCAACAGGTAGATGGATAAACAAAAGATGGAACTCATATACAAAGAAATTTACTCAGTCATTGAGAATGAAATTACATCTGAAAGACAATGGACATTATTATTAAGTAAATTGTTATTACTTAATATACTATATATTAAGTAAAATAAGCCCAACTTATGATGAAGATAAGTATTGTGTGTTTTATTTCATATGCAGACTCTAGATTTAAATGTGTGTTACTGGTTGACTGTGAAGGAGAGGAAGAAATCTTAGGGAGGTAGTGGGGTACAGGAGACACGAAGGCAGGAGAACCACTAACAGGGGAAAGGAATTAGCAAGGAGGAGGGTAAAGGGAACGGGGTGTGTGCATATATGTATACATACACAGGTACGGATGCATGACGATGTCATAAGGGAGCCCATTACTTTGTATACCAACTTAAAAAGTTAGTAACAGAAACTCCAAATAGGTCCTGGCTTCACCTCTCACTCTCTTCCACCCTGCACTCATCCACAGAGCACGTCTTTAGTTTCCTATCCCCTCCTTCCCACATTTCTCCCTTAGCCTCAGTCACTGTTCACTGTATGAACGCTCTTCCTTCCTGGGCTCTATAGCTAACTACTACTCAGGCCTTCACTCATCCAACGCCTTAGTGTCTGGCCTGTTACATTCACACATAAATTATATTTAATTCGAAGTCTTCTTGGAAAAGAAAGAGGTGCTATCACCCTTTGTTTGTCCTTTGTTTCATGACCAGAATGGGAATTAAATGGTAGCAGCTTAAACAACTCAATAACTATCTGAAATAACACACACACACAAACACACACACACACACACACAGACACACAAAGACACACATACACACACACACACAGACATACATAGACACACAAAGACACACATACACACACACACACAGACATACATAGACACACACACACACTCTCTCTCTCTAATCTGGTATTTCCTGTAGGTACCTACCACTAGCTACATCTCCAGGTCTGAGGTGAGGTGAAGGAGTAATTAAATTGTTGGGAAAATTCTTTCCCCACTGATTTCCATAATATATCAATTTTTGTTGTTGTTGTTGTTTGGTTTGCTTTGATTTGGTTTTTGAGACATTGTTTCACTCTGTAACCCTGCCTGTCCTGGAACTCACAGCGGTCCACATGCCTTTACTTCTCAAGTGATGGGATCAAAGGTGTATGCCACCACCACTACCACCACCACCACCCTGCTAATTTATCAACTCTTAAATTATGTCCTTTTTTTAAAAAAAATTATTAAACAGTTTCTTCCTTTTTTATCTGATTTAAAAAGAAAAAAGCTTTGTAAAGAAACAGAACTCAACATCTGGCAAATACTAGCAGATAAACACAGACAAGCTCCAAAGACCTCAGTGACCTTTACAAAATGAATTCGTCCCACTTTAACGATGGCAGATCTGTACGCTTGTTTCCTAGCGTGAATAATCTGCATTTCTGGATCTCCTCAAGGTTCTGATGTCAGCAGTAAGGCTAGGAATGCAGTAGGCATGTTACATACTAAGAAGTTATAGAATAATTTCAAAAAATAATTCTATTAAGAACTAGTAATAGGCGATATACCTAGCAACTTCCAATAAATGCTTCTTGAATTAAACTAAAGGTATTAAAAAATAGATACAATATAGTATACAAAAATCTCTACCAAAAAGGACATCAAAGAGCCAAGAAATCTGAACTCCAACAGGGAAAGGGCTATGATCTTGTGGTGTAGATTAGATCTAAGATGTAATGATTTCAGAAATCTAAGAAAACAAGATAATAAATATTTAATGGGTAGTACAACATCTCTATCCTACAGATAGCAGGGGAGGGGAGGTCATTTCTAACTAAAATGTCTGTCTTCATACTAGATTTAGTGAGATTTTTGTGAGTTTCTTAAGTATGAAAGATTTGGCTGAGAACAAGGGCATCTATAAAACAAAGTAATCAAACAGACAACAAAACCAGAAGCCCACAAAAAGGAAAGGGGTTGGTTGGGGAAGAGGTCCCAAAGCATTATCAGTAAATGATGTGTTTGGAGATTTAAACCTAAATAGTTCAAGTTAAGAAGTCTAAACTTGATTCTATAGCAAAGTGGCATCCCAGGGGAATCAATCTAGAGACAGAATACAAGATAAGTTTCAGGAAAAGAAAAACCAGAGACAGAAAGATAATTGGGGAATTTTTAGCACATTTCACAGAATTGTTCTAAGAAAGGCCTCAGATGGTGAATGGCAACAGCAGGGACCTGTGTGACGGTGTAAACAGAGTCATTTTAACTGGGGAATGGGACTAGAGGAGTTTTTCTTCCTCTTATAAAAAAGATAATGACCTAAAAGCACATGCTTCAATCATTCAGGCTTAAAATGGGACTGGAGAGATGAACTCTCAAGAACTTTTTGCTTTTGCAGAGGACCCAGGTTCAATTCTCAGTGTGTACATGATAGCTCACAACTGTCTCACCTTAGCCCCAAGGGATCCAATGCCCTCTCCACACCTCCAAGGGTGCCAGGCATGCGCATGGTGCCCAGACACGCATGTGAGCAAAGTGCAGACACCCAAATCGCCTCCCCACACGCTGACTCCTCCTACTTCCTTCACCAGCCAGACAACATATTCAGCGGAAACAAAGGGCAGCATTTACCAGCTCTCTAAAAACACCAGAAAATCCTCAATCCTATAATAGGTCACACAATTTCTTCGAAATTCTCATGTCCTCTCTCAATTCTACAAGTCCAAACTCTAACCAGCTCAAGGGCCCTTTTCCCATCAGTTCTTCCCAGGAGCCTCTGTTTTTTAAACAAACATTTTAAAGGCCCTTCACAGCTATCCCTCGTCCCCTTGGATAAGCTGTGCATCCCTTACAGCAGGCATACTCTTTTCCTTCCTCTCTGCTTTGTAACACTTAATTTTGTGTATATGGCAGTAATGGCAGTAGCGGAGTGTGAGGTTAAGACTGCAGATAATGAAGAGAGAATAGTTGATTTTGAATTTTAACTTAGCTCTTCATTAGTTGTGTGCCCTACTATTTACCTTATATTTCTATATATTTATGAATTCACAATGGAGGCTAACAGTTCATGATTCATAGGCAGCCAGCAGACGGGATTACAAGAGTGCAAATACTATAAAAGTGTCCCAAAGATAAAAGATGCCTTAAAAAAAAATCACTCATAGGGTAGCAAACCACTGGATGTGTTGTGATAGCTGTGCAGAGCTTTACAATCTGTGCAGGCAAAGGTAAAAAGTTAAACATAAAGCCGGTCAATGCAAAGTCTTCCTAAGTCATCTATCCTAAGGCTGGCTACGACTTTTTAAAACAATCTTTTTGCTGCGTGTTGTGCTTGCCCATGCCATGGTGCACATGCGAAGCCAGAGGAGAGACAATCAGGGGAGTTCTCTCCAGGAATCAAACCCGGCAACAGGCACCTTTACCAGTGAGCTGGGTCCCCGCGCCGAGCCGTGCCTTACATTTGAGAATTTAAGTTCCTTATAATAAGCAGCCGCCTGAACTGGCGTTCCTGCTGCAGCATTTTCCCATTTGCCACAGCCTCTCTAAAACACAAAGGGGATGTTTCCCACTGCTACAAATCCTCCATTTTATCCCTTCAGTTTAAACCTCCTTGGATCTCATACAAAGTCATCCTTATCTCAGCCTGGTCTCCAGCTTCATCTCTCAAAGCTCACGGGGAAACCTGAATCACTTGGTCACATCTCAAAGGCTTTTTGTACGCCATGCCCTCCGCCTGTGACACCTGCTTATTATTTGCTGGAGCTACAAGGATAAAGTACCACAGACTGCAGGTTAAATAACATCCTCTTAGGTCAGGATACTGGAAGGTCTGGTTTCTCCTGAGGCCTGCCTGTCTTCTTGGCCTTGTTGCTAAGTTTTACTTGAACCTTCTTATGCAGGTATAGTGTATGTCCAATTTTTTTTCTTGTAAGCATCCTTGTCAGGTTGCACTGGAACCCCTAAGGGTCTCATTTTAACTCAATCACCTCAGAAGCCCTACACCAATATAGATCCATTTTAGGCAGTCAGGGTTAGGTCAGGCTACCACCTAAGAGGTTTGAGATGACATAATTGAGCTGTTTACAGCTCTTATCCTTTTGCCCTGTCCAAGCTCACTTCCATCTGTTTTTCCAAGACTAGCCCAAGCCTTCCCCTCCAGCCCTTTCTCTGTTCCAAGCCTCTGAACACTGCTGCCACAGTGTTCAATACACTGAAGTAACTCTGGCTTTTCTTCTCCAGGATACATTTCTTAACAGTGAAGATTATCCTTATCATCCTGGACAGCAACCTACAGAAAGTATTTAATAAAACATCTGACAAAAAGCGGAGGGAAGAACATGGATGTTAAAGTAAAAGTCATACAAGTTCAAATCCCAGACCTACTGTTTCCCCACAGAGGCGGGGAAGTCACTTAATGTTGAGTCTCCATCTAACGAAAGCCTTGCAATAATGTACAACTGAACTACAACAAAACTACTCAGGTTTGTTAGGCGGTGAAGGCTGGATCCTGGCTAGTCTGACAGCCACTTCTATCATTCAGTAATTAAGTCATTTTTGAGTACATTTAATACTCTTCTGCTTTAGTTGCCTGTCTGTCAAAAAAAAAAACAAAAACAAAAACAAAAAGCAACCTCAGATGGGTGCTGTGATGGCTGTGATGACTAGGGAGAACGTCCAGGTGGGTACGCACGCAGCACGCCGTCCTATTTCTATGCTTCCTATTATTGCTATTACCAGAACACTGCAGGTCTGAGTAGATGTGACTGGCTGTTCCAGGTGACTGTCATGTAAATGGCTCAGGTTTCTTTCCAACTACGTAGGATAACTTAATGAGGTTCGAAAGCTGGTCCAGGGCGGTCAGCAAGGTGGCTGAGAGATAAAGGTGCATGCCACCAAGATTGACACCCTGAGTTTAATCCCTAGGACCCACAGAGTAGAAAGAGAACACCAAAACCTACAAGTTGTCCTCTGATTTCCACATACATTCATGCAGACCTGCCCCCCAGGCACACAGGCACAGCAACGAGCAAACAAGCAAATGTACTTGTAAAACTAGACTGGCATGGTAAGACACAACTTTAATCTCAGCACTCAGGAGGCAGAGGCAGGCAGATTTCCTGAGTTCCAGGTCAGCCAGAGTTACACATTGAAAATGTCTCAAAGAGTAAAATAAAAAAAACAACAAATCCAAAACAGAAAAGGGACCAGACAGATGATATAAATGAGCTGTAGATGAGAAGAAAATGAGCAAGACTACAGCGCTGCCATCCCCCATCCCTTATGCTATCTCTAATATAGTCCGGGAAGAGAAATAAAAAATACTAAAAGACAAGTTTCCACAGTCTTTATGACTATGGATGTTAAACATTCACAGTGAAGAATAATAACCATAGAACCATAAAACCTGCCAACTGCAAAGGACCTCTGTGATGCAAGTACAATCCTATCTTTTTTTAAGACATATATGCAGTAAATGCATCCAGGTAGATGTGGAATGAGCTCTCAATGTCTTAATGAGCAGTTCTATAAGGGATGAGACAAGCAGACAGAGTGTACAATTTGTTCAGAGTGCTAAAGTGGGGGTTATGGATGTATTCATAGCCAAGGAGTGATGGAACTAGCACTAGGAAACAATATGAACATTCTTCTTAACCATTCTTTTTAGCCCGATTCATAACTTTGAGGCAAAGCAGGTCTGGATATAAACCTCGACTTGTTATATAAAGGCTTCCGAGTCTCACATTCTGAGCAACTGATGAGCAATGTACGTGATTAAATGAACATGTACATCACATAAGTAAAAATGGGATGATTAAAAAGAGTCTTTCACATAGGTATGTATGTATGTCTGAGACTTGCCACATACTACTTAGTTTTAAAAATAGAAAGCCAGATAGTTGCTGAGATGATACGGTATCTTTAATTTTGCCCTTCCCCACCACCAAATGTCCTTCACAATGTGTTTTCAAGTGTCATGTCATCGCCATTAATATGCTATTTGGAGCTCACTGTAGCTCAGAGTTTTAATAGGGCAGCAAAGATTTGAAAGGTCACAAACATTTTTACTAAGATAGAGCAAGAACTCTGATTCCCTCATTTTCTTCTGTGGCCCATGTAAGCCAGGTGAATTTACAACGAAAAATTACCATCTTTCCTGATGCAGAAAAAGATGCATAAGCAGGTAACTGACTTTACTGCCATAATTGTGATTTTTTTTTTTTTAAGGGTTTGGGACTCAAAAGTGCTGGCACTGGAAAGCACGCCTGCCAATATTCACTCTTTTTTCACTTCAACCTAAAGTCTGTCTTTCTGTCTTTCTTTCTTTCTGTCTTTCTTTTTTTCCTTTAAAAGACAAGTGGCGTCTGGTTCCAGATCAATTGCAAAGAAAAGCCCAATAAAGAAAGAGCTCTTTCTAGTGTCCTCTCCTCCCATTTGCATCACAGATGGCCACCGAGAGCTTAAGGTTTAACGTCCAGACACTAAAGCCACTCATCCTAAAACGACAGAGCTCCAGATGGACGTTGTCTGGCAAAGAATGAGATGCTGCCAATCTTTAGAGGTGCAGATAGGGTGACTCCCGGAGGCTTGAGCCCTGCTCCCATCGCTTTGCACCTACACTTGGGAAACATCCCTTTCCCATCTCGGAGCGGGACCCTCCCGTGAGTGACCTCTGGGGACCAGAGAGACGCGGGACAGAAAAGCTTCTCTGCCTTCGGGAGAAGTTGACAAGGGCAAGTTCGAATCGCACGCGGGAGCTTACTCACGGGAATGGCCCGGCGTCCTCGCTCCAACGCCCGCACTCGCTCAGAAAGAAGCCCCTAATGCTGCGGCAGCCTGAGAGCAGCAGCTGAAGCTACCACTGCTGCAGCTAACCCCCGGGCGTGGCAGGAACTGGTAGGCGCCCTCACATCATCACAGGGCGACCTTGGAGCTGCAGTGACGCCGGTTCAATGGCAGCCCCCACCCAGCTAGGGAAGCTAAAAGGAGACCCATTCTCCCAACAGCCTCTGCGGCCCTAGCGCACAGCCCTCTGGGAACTGTAGTTTCCTTTCCGTCCCGCCTACAGCTGGAGGGCTCCGCCTCCTCACTACCGAGCTAGAAGCTGGAGGCGCGGTGGGGCGGAGCGGCGGGTCCCGACCCCGCTGGGGTGGGGCGAATCCCGTCCCAGCCGGTTGCCCCGGACTAGGGCAGAGGTCCAGGCCGACAGGCCTTCTGCGGCGGTGCTGCACTTCTGTGCCTTGAGGCTCGCCCTGGAAGCAGGCCTAGTGTTCTCGCCTCGCCGCTCCGCGAGGCAGGTCCCGGGTCTCGCGCGTGTCGCCTCCCCCCAGCGCCCGCCGCCTGGAGAGTCGCTGGCCTTGATCGCTGCCTAGGTAATGAAGGGAGGCAGGCGGGCAGGGGCTGGTGCGGAGATCCCGGGGAGCGACCGGGATCGCAGTTGGGTGGGTGCACGGCGAAAAGGCCAATCCTCGCCGCCGCTCCTCACCGGAGTTGACACGGCCGGCCGAGCACTGGCAGGAGTCTGCGGGAATCCCACTCCCGCTGTGCGTGCCAGCGCACCGGGGCCGACGCTCCCGGGTGCCCAGCGGCTGTGCCAGGTGCAGGAGCCCAGCCACAGCCGTCCTGCTCCCCCAGCTCTTACCTTTGGTGGCACACACAGGCCTGGCGACTTCCCAAGCCGAAGACACTCTCTGTCACCAGCCCTGTCTGCTCGGAGACTTCGAAGGGACTAAATTAATTGTCTAGGCGTCGTTTTGTCTTCAGTGTTTACATTTGATGTCGTGTTTTCCCCTCGTGGGTTTGTTTTGTCAAATACCTTTCCTCCAAATTTGATCACAATTTGTGACAGCATCTACATAACACAGTGCTTGGCACTCTGTAAATATTTGTTGAAACCATGAGTCATGATACTAAGTTTGGAAAATTGTATTGAGCTGTGTGCATCGCTATGATCTTTGTTCAGGTTTTATGAGATTTCAAGATCACCTTGAGAATTATCGTAATTTTGAAACCTAACAAAGTATTGGTAGGTTTTTTTGTTTTTGTTTTCGTTTTTGTTAGCATTTCCTGTAACACTAGACCATTGAATACCTAGATTAACTCAAAACCCAAGCCCGTTTGGTGTCCCTTTAAAGTGTTAGCCTTTCAAATGAAAAGGCTTTGGGCATGACTTCTATATTATGCAACAAATTAGATTATAAATAAAGCTTTTTGTGGTTAGCTTTTTAGGTACAATTGCAAGGGCTACACTGAGACTGAGGCACTTACCAGTAGGTTTAGGAATACAGTCTTCAAGGGTTGGGGATTTAGCTCAGTGGTAGAGCGCTTGCCTAACAAGCACAAGGTCCTGGGTTCGGTCCCCAGCTCCAAAAAATAGGAAAGAAAAAAAAAAAGGAATACAGTCTTCATATATATACACATTTATGAATACATACATATACACACATATTTTAAAGATGGGGTCTCACTATGTTGGTATCCTAGCTGGCTTAGAACTTACAAAGATCAGTGTGCTTCTGTCTCTGCCTCCTGAATGGTGGAATTAAAGGCATGCTCCACCAAGCCTCAGCAAGCTTTTTTTATTTTTTTAATTTATTTTTAAAGATTTATATAATCTTAGCATAATAGCAAAACCTAGGAGCAAATCTTTATTCAACTCCTTTGCCAGGTACAACTGCTGCCTTGATCTCAAATGTCTTGAGAAATTACCTGTTAATAGTGTGGTATACCGAAGGTAAAACTTCTGGGATTAAACCTACCCACTGGTGATAACAGCCCTAGGAGACTGTGACCTGATTTTTTTTTTTTTCAAATTGGTTTATTGTTTAAAACAACACACTCAATAACAACTTGCTGGTGCAGAATCTCGGTAACCACAAAAATTAAGTTAATCACCAGACCTTTCTGCCTCAGGTAGTCAGCCCCAGGAAGTTGGGCCTGGGGTTAATTACATGTGTGTGTTGGCAGGTTGGGGGTGGGTGCTGGGGGGGTGTCTTCTGAGCTCACCAGCAAGCCTATCCCATAGTGGCTATTCATTAACTGTGTTAATACAAACTTTCCCTGTGTGGTTTCTTTCCTTATTTGGGTATCACCTTAGAATAGATTAATAAAAGTGAGCTTTTACTGGGTCAAAAGCTGTGGATATTTTCACTGTTATTCAGAAGTCCCCAGCTTGCTTTTCCTATGAGCCTCAATATTTTATCTTAAAGTGTTTCACTTGTCTTGTTGTTGTTGTTTTTTGTTTGTTGAGACAGTTCCCTTATGTATCCGTGGCTGTCATGGAATTAGCTCTGTAGACCAGGCTAGCCTTGAATTCTGCCTCCCGAGTTCTGGGATTAAAGGCATGTGCTACCACCGCCCCACTGCACTTGTCTTTTATATCCTAGAGTGTATATAAAATGTCATACACTCCTTTGACCTCAGTCGCCCTGGAGGATAGGCAGCATTGGCATTTCTTTCCTCATCTCATAACCAGACCACCAAGCCCCATGCCTTAAGTTGTCCTTAATTCTTGGCAGGTGACAAGAGTAAATTTTCCAGTTCTTTTCCTTCTTCTACCTTTGGCTTATAGAGATTGTCCTGAGAAAATCTACTTCTTCCTTCAAGCAAGAAAACTGGGTAGTACTTTATAACATCCATGGTCTATAAATCTTCCTTTCCTCATTGCGTTTAGCTATGAGTGAATGCCTAGATCAAGTGTGTGCCGACTCAGATGAAGCAGTGAAGCCAGTTTGAGTGTTGGTGTGAAGGAGGAGACAAACACCACTAGTAAATACTTCCCCCTCCATTGAAAAAGACCCAGAAGATTTGGGTGCTTGGTCTGTAACTCCGTGAAGCTGAAGAAGTTACCATGCTAAAATTCTGAATCTATCAATGAAAATGGATGAGTTGTTTGCATAATAAAATGCATAACTTGTGTCTGTCAATAGTTGAGAATGTAAGTTTTACGTGAAAACTACGAAGTGTCTTTCTTAAATGTGTGGTAACAAGAGTTTGTTCATTTTAGCCCATTACAAACCCTGTTTCAGATCTGTGAATCCTGAACCTCAAATGAGTTAGTAGGTGGTCAGTCAGAAATCTTTGGATATTCTCAAAGTTTACTTGTAAATGGAATCTTTAGGGAGTCTTAGGATTTATTTGAGAGCGGTACTACTTATAGAAAGAGTGTCCAAAATTGCCTTCCTATCTGTTGAGGACAGAGAAAGACAGGAGAGCTGCAGTGTCTGGAGACTTTGGAAATAGAAACTCTCTAGCCTTCTGCCTCAGGAGCCCGCCAGAACAATGCTTTTAAAGATGCCCACAGTTGGCGCTGGTCTTTGTGCCCGGGAGCAACTGTCTACATTCCTGATAAGTTATGACATCTAGTTCTTCAAGGCGTTAATGTGAGTCTAAATAACTTTGTTTTTGTTTTGTAGTGGGATATATCTGCAACTTGAAGGGAAGATAAAGGAAAAATCTTTGGAATAGATGGGATTTTGTCACTTTCTGTGAACTAAAGCGATTCAATGTCTCTTTTGGTAAGTTCTGTAATAATTTTATACCAACAGAGTAGTTAGATCTGGAACAAAAGACATTCGGATTTAATCTCTGAGATGCTTTGACCTGAACAACTTGTGGTCTTGAGAATGATGTAAACTCTCAGTCTTTTATTTGTCTTTTATTTTTAAAATAAGTTTCTCCTACACTGTTTTTAAATATACCCACTATTCCAATTCTTTGTCCCAAAGCCATTTTTTCTCATATTTTTCTTAAATGCCAGTCATATCTAATTAGCTATGCATTTTCTTTTGAAACTTCAAAAATCCTTTTTATAAATTTTGTGTGCCCCAAGGCAGGTAAGTTAGCATTTAAAATAAAACTTTTACTTAATTAGACAAAAAAATTGAATTATTACATCCTGTGAGCTACAGATGTTTGTTTGTTTCTATGTTAGATACATGGCATTTGCTTTAGATTGAGTAGCTTGGGGACTTTTTGTTACATAAGTGTAGTGTTTGGAAAGGGGGAGGTTAGTATTAAGTCAGCGATCTTGCTCTTTAAATTGTGGGACCTTGGCAGGACAGACAGCAACACCCTCATTTAAGTTTGCCCATGGTTGCCAAAAATTAGAGCCAGTGTTCAGACTCATGTCTGTCATGCAGGTTAGGAGATAGAGAACCATGACGTTAGGAGATAGAGAACCATGACATTAGGAGATAGAGAACCATGAGGTTAGAAGAGAGAACTGTGACATTAGGAGATAGAGAGTCATGAGGTTAGAAGAGAGAACCATGACGTTAGGAGATAGAGAACCATGACCTTAGGAGATAGAGAACCATGACGTTAGGAGATAGAGAACCATGACGTTAGGAGATAGAGAATCATGACCTTAGGAGATAGAGAACCATGACGTTAGGAGATAGAGAACCATGACGTTAGGAGTTAGAGAACCATGACCTTAGGAGATAGAGAACCATGACCTTAGGAGATAGAGAACCATGACCTTAGGAGATAGAGAACCATGACCTTAGGAGATAGAGAACCATGACGTTAGGAGATAGAGAACCATGACGTTAGGAGATAGAGAACCATGACGTTAGGAGATAGAGAACCATGACGTTAGGAGATAGAGAACCATGACGTTAGGAGATAGAGAACCATGACCTTAGGAGATAGAGAACCATGACGTTAGGAGATAGAGAACCATGACGTTAGGAGAGAGAACCATGACCTTAGGAGATAGAGAACCATGACGTTAGGCTATGGTTGCTTTATCTGGGAAATATGTAACACATTTGCTTTAAATGTGTGTATCTGGAGAATATATTAAAATTCTTTAAAGCAGCGTCAGCCAATACTCTGTAAAGGCTCACTGATGATAAAACGTGCTACTGTTCTTCTGCCCTAGTAGTTCAAAAGCAGCCGTCAGCAGTGTGGAAATGAAAAGTAAAACAACTAAAACCGGAATGTGAGCTAGAGCAGTTTGTCCTAAAGAAGTTGGAAGATTTACAGTTTTACTTCATGTTGCCTGGTAGTGCCCTCCATTAGACCCCCAACTTACTGAGGTTTTGGATACTCCCAGCGCTGAATTCACTGAGTAGATCGGCCTACCTGGAAAGCACTAGTTGTTGAGAAATTTTGGTACCTTATAAAAGAAAGGATGTGATTACTTATCAGTAACCGACAGTAGTGTTAACAGATTTGGGTGGACTTTGAGAGCCACCTGATGCTGTGTTTGGCGCTCACATGGGCCAGGTGGTGGTGGTGGTGGTGGTGGTGGTGGTGGTGGTGGTGGTGGTGGTGGTGGTCGTGGTGGTCGTGGTGGTCGTGGTGGTCGTGGTGGTCGTGGTGGTCGTGGTGGTGGTGGTGGGAGATACTAGAGAATCATTTACTGTGAAAGTCTCTCATGTACTTTTAACCTTTTTCTTCCTAAATAGATCAGTATCATTCCACTAATTGTTGATGGGATCGATAACGTAGATATAACATTTCATTATGGACAATACCTGATAGTAGAACCATGAATTGATATTCAGAAAAATGTAAATTTTGGTAAAAGAAGCCAGTCTCTTAATTTGCTTTGAGTTGAACATGTTTGTCACCTTAAGAAACAAAACTGGTTACAAATATATTCAATGTGTTCATAATTAAGTAATTTGTTTAATGTAAAAATCATGGTTCCTATGTTCAAAACCATCTGAAGAAAAGATAACATCAAAATAATTTTTAGCTTAATAGTCAGAAAATGATCATTTTTAACCAAATATTTAGGAATTTGGCAGATGTATGAGGTGCTAAAAGTTAAGACTGACAGTTAGAATAGATTAATAACCTCAAGAAAATGAAGGCAAGGAGGCACTCTGTAATGGAGTGACGTTACCGTCTGTCCTGGCTGCTCCCCTGTCCTCTCCCCATCAGTCCCTCCATCCGGGTTGGCTTTTTTGATTCTGCTTCCAGCCCTGATCCCAGCCGGGTCTTTTGTGTACACAAGCCTTGCGTGTGTTCCACGCTTTTCACTTATCTCAAGTCTTTCTGACTTCCAGGATTGTTTCTGTGCTTCACGTACACGAGTTGAATCACTCAGACCTGAAAAGCAATCTGAAACCAGTATCCATCAATACTCGGTAAGAAAATGGTTGAACACGGACCGTCCTGCTCCTTTGCCTTTGCGGTACTCTTTACTGTTTCTCTTTCCTGCCAGTTTCCGTGAGTCTGTAACTGACCTCGTCTTAACCCACTCTTTTTGAGTAGTGTCATATATTCCTGAGGTCTCACACTGTCCTGGAGTTTTCTCCTGTGTTCTAAGAGGAACACGGTGATTACCAGACTTACTCTTCCTGGGCCCTGGGGTTATCTGCAGAATACATCTGATTAGATTGTTTTTCTAGGGTATTTCTACTTACTTGAGTGAAACTTTAATCTGCCTCCAGATCTTTCCGTGGCCTGTACATCTCTCTTTGGCTAATGAAAGCACAACTATTACTCCTGCATGCTAGGGACGCTGGCATTCTCCTGCACTGCCTGACCCCTCCTTTCAGGAGCAGGGGCACCACTGCTCACTCTCCCCTGGCCTGCAGTCTGTGCACACTGGCAGCCTCTCCCATGGTGGTCTCACTAGCCTTCAGTGCTGTTCCCAGATGCCCACTCAGGCCACTTTGAAGCCCATGGGTAAAGTCCAAATCTGTCAGCATGGTAGACTATCAATGGTATGGTGTTTGACCAGTTTGAGTTTTCTTTCTTACTGGGAATATTTTCTTCTCTCCACTTGAAATACCCTTGTTTCTGCCCTCCCCTGAAATTTCTCCTCCTCCGTAAAGAATTGATTGCATTTTGTGTCTGTAAACTCTTCCCCTAGATCCTTTTATTTCATTATGCTGTCACCTGTCCAGGACATTCTCATAGAACACTTGTCACTGTACTGTCTTACAGTGATGATCTGTATCTCTTCAAGCATAATGTGATCCCCATGTAAGGGGCACCCTTGTCTTATTCATCTTTTTTTTAAAGACTTATTTATTTTATGTGTATGTATACACTGTTGCTGTCTTCAGACACACCAGAAGAGAGCATCGGATCCCATTACAGATGGTTGTGAGCCACCATGTGGGTGCTGGGATTTGAACTCTGGAAGAGCAACTAGTGCTTTTAACCACTGAGCCATCTTTCCAGCTCCTATCTTAGACATCTTTGTCTGATATACTAAGCAATATAAAGGGTCATACTTGGTAATATGTCTCTGAAATCTTTACTCCTCTTAATCCTTAGTTTATACTACAAATTTTGCTATACAGTGAAACCTGCTTTGAATATTTTGTTACAGCATAAGATAATTCCAATCATTTTTGCTTATAGTTTATCTCAGATCTGTAGTGTGAATATTTTAATAAATCCCGGTGATGTTCCTTCCTGCCAATGACCTTCCTTAAGAAAAAAAAAAAAAAAAACCAAAAACCTTTCCTTAAAAGAAAGGAAGGAAGGAAGGAAAAGAAAAGAAAAGAAAAATGGAAGGAAAAGCAAGACTAGAAGAAGAAGAAGACTGGAGGTGTTAGACGTACAGTTGCTCCTGAGTGAGTTTAGTGGTTCACTTTGTTCAGAGCAAGACAGAGACGGGGCAGGGGAGACAAGTTATAGAGCTTGAGCCTATCTCAAAAACAACACACAAAAACACACCAGCACAGGTCTGAGATCTTAGCCTTTGAATATTTGCTTGTAACATCTAGATCTTGTTTTAAGAAGACTATTTTCCTCACACATAGATGGAGGGATTAGAGGCAGGTCAGTTAGCCCATCCTGCTGAAATTGTCGTTTCCCTTTTCATTTTGTATGTTTTTAGCCTGCATGTATGTCTGTGTGCCTCATGCTTGAGGTGCCTGCAGAGGCTAGAAGAGACCCTTCGATTCCCTGGAACTGGAGTTACAGGTCCCTGGTGTTGGGAATTAAACCTGTGTCCTCTAGAAGAGCAGCAAATGTCATTAACCACTGAGCCACCTCTGCCTCCTGTCATTTTATGTTATGAGAAGAAACCTTGGTTTTTTTATGTCTCTAGCATTTCTAGCCGTCTTACAGATTGATAACATTTTAAAATTTTAAGACATTGCTATACACTCTTCTTTTTCTTGTATGTTTTCTTTACATCTGTTTTCCTGAATGCTTCCTGTTCTAAAAACAAACAAAACAAAACAAATTAACTTATGTATCATCCCAACCCAAATTGGGCTTATTTTCACTTGGGTGGTAGAATTTCTCCTCCATCTCCCATTGTTTGTGCTTAACCATAAATAAAGTGTTAATCAGTCTGCCCTCAGACTTCGGAAACATACTTGCCACTGTCGATATAGCTCCATCTATTGACTTTAAACTCCACCATTTCTCTTGATGTGAAAGGAGTTAGCACAATCCCTCACACATGGCACTGTTCCCCCACCTCCCTTCTCGCCTCCATGGAGGCGGTAACAAGATTCTTGCCACCTGCTAGTTCCTGCGAAGGCATCTTAGTGCCCTTTGGGGTCCTGCTGTCCTTTAGGACATCCTCATGGATATCACTTTATGCCAGTGGGTTGGCCTTCTCTTTCTGCTCTGTGTGTGGTATTTCACTGAGGCTATATTTAGATACAGACTTGGCTCTGACTCTAGAGCACGCTCATGAGACCTCATATTGCTATGGCACCTTGGGTTGGGAGGCCTGTAACACTGAGCTCCCATCTCCTTAGGTTTATTTTCCTTTCTGACTTCTCTGACTTCATTTTATCATGAAAGACTTCCTCAGCTACTTTAATAGACTGCGATGTGGAAGTTGTTCTTGACTGTTAACACAGAGCATATTCCTCAGACTCAGAGCAAGAACACAAGCCTCAAGTATCCCTCACAGGTCCTTGCAGTTCCTCCCTTGAACACTTATCAGTTATCATCTATTCTTAGAACCTTCTAGAAGTTTTGAAAATGACAGAAAAGTAAGTCTTGCTCTTGTCCATCTGTTTTCCCTGCCTTTCTCTCTTCAGGCTGAAACCTAACATTGGTTAGCAAGTGCTAAATTCCTTCTAGATCTTAAAATATTCTTTTCAGTCACCTTCCATATCTTTCTGGTGACTGTCAATATTTTCTTTTGGGGCAGGGAGATCAAATTGGGGGACTAATGATGCTTATTCTGCTTTATTTTTATCATGTAAAAACAAATGCAGGTTGATGAGCCAGCTATTTCCTGGTCCCCTCCATGTGCTACAACCAATGAAGTGCTGTGCTCCACGGATGCCACTCACTATGAACTGCATGTGGAGATAGGTAATGTGCTGGACGCCACACCCTCACCTCTTCAGTACTAGAAGTGAAACTGGCACGCAGGACTCTGAAGCATTTTATGTCTGCCTAAAAAATAATCACATATTTCTGTCTAGTGTTACTTTTCTACTGAAGTACGTTTAGAAGAAAAAGAGAGAGACCTGTAGATAACCTACGTACACACTTGTATCATTTCGTAGGAAGTTTCTAGTTTTATGCGTTTAATTTTTTCAGGATAGGAATTTAAATCAAGTCATGCAAAATTTTTCAGTCATGACACTTAACCCAAAGTACTTGTTAATTTATATTTTTATCCAAATTTTATTGTATAGATCATTCTCATTTAAGTATAAAACAGAGTAAGTTCCTGTCTATAGCTTCATATTTGTGAGACATTTGCTCTGAACGCTCAGGAGCATTTATTAATCAGTAAAAACCAGTGGCACTGTTGTGCTGAGGCTATAAAAAAGCTCTGCCTTGAGATCCATCCTGTCTGAGAGGAGAATACATAGGACTGTGCTTTGTGAGAGACTAGAGGGTGTCAGAGGAGAGCCGCATTGGAGAAACCTCTTAAAGATGTCCAGGGGCTCTGAAGACTGAATAGAGCGTAAGTCCGCCTTCTAGTATGAGGGTTACTTACCTGATGTAGTGGATGCACTCCACATAACTATAATTTTAGTTCATCACTCAGTAGCAGAGCAGAGAAGACTGAGCAGCGAGCCAGCAGTTCCGGGACTGGACAGTGATGGCACCGAGGGCTGCCTCTTAGGGGTTTAGGGCTGCTTGTTTCTGTTGTTTAAATCAAACCACAGAGGATGATCTTGGCTGTCTTAGGAAGTTTCGAACAATATCAGAATTGCTGGCCAGAAGAAAAGGCTTACAAGAAACCCGGTGAAGCTGGTAACCCGAGTCAAAGCCTTGTGGTGCGTTGGTTAAGCAGGCTGGGATATTCTGCCACAGACATTGGGCTGTGCTGAGTAGATCCTGTTGGAGAAGGCGGGGTTCCCAGTGATCAGACGGAGGAGGAGTGTTTGAACATGTGGCTTATACCTTGTGAAAGGATTAATCAATCTATGGGATGATATAGGCTTTGGGGAGTGAGTGGCCGAGCATGTATAGCTCTCATGCATCGTTTGTAAGAGTACAAAAATAGTTCAGCCACATTAGGAAACAGTTTGACAGTTCATAAATTCAAATCTCTATTTACTACATGACCTGGCAATCTCATGTGCAGGTACTTGCCGATAAGAAAGGAAGATGTGTCTTCTTAAGAACCTGTGTAGGACTAGATAGGGAAACTTTATTTACAGCCACCAGAAGCTAACTGAAAGTAACTCAGATGCCCGCTACCTCCGAGTACATTAAACCCCTGCATTGGAGCCATGCAATGCATGAAAACAGCAACAGGGGGCGTCAGATACATGGGCATGGGTGGATCTCAGAAGCACTGTGCCAAGTGAAAGAAGCTAAGCACAAAGGGCTCCAATTTCTTCTTTTG
Source organism: Rattus norvegicus (assembly GCF_021556685.1). Lineage (NCBI taxonomy): Eukaryota > Metazoa > Chordata > Mammalia > Rodentia > Muridae > Rattus > Rattus norvegicus. The sequence goes on from NC_141542.1 coordinate 75,586,772, forward strand.
CCCTCATATGATAAACACCAGGCAGGTGAGGAGTTGCTAGGAATGTAAGTAGAAGCCCGAGATGGCTGAATAGCATTCCATTGTTTGTCTAGATGACAATTTGTTCATCAAGTTATAGAGTTACTGTAAATATGCAGTGGTGTGGTGTCGCTTTAACGTACCTTTCTCTAGATAAAGCATCTTTTCTCATGTGTATTGTTATTTTTATTGAATTGCTTTGTCTTATAAAATTGAGTTTTTTATGTGTTCTAAATGAAAATCTCATCAGATATAGACATTCTTAGTGTTTTCAGTCAATGGCTTATCATTATTTTTTGTATATTGGTAAATAAATACACACTCCTGATAAAAACGTTTCAGTACCCAAGAAAAACCTTAATGACAAAAGAAAGTGCACTGATAAATAAGTGAACACAGAACAAGTTGATAGTCAATAGAGACTAAACAGGGTAGTCAGCCTACAGACACCCTCCATCTGTGCATGTCAGACATCACCATGTACTGACCTGTACTTCCTGTGTATCTGTGTCAGGGAGGAGGTGTCTTCGCAAAAGCTCAGACTGCCTTCCCTTCCCATTGCCTGAGCAGCTCCAGACCACTAGAAGGAAAGTGTGAGACCTGAGAGGTGTGGCATGGGACCCTTTGTGCAAACCTGTCTGATAAGTTATAGAACTCTTTCCTCCAAAGATGGTCCCTTAAGATGGATGGCTACAAAACTACGGAGAGAACTCCAGGTTGAGTGGACAGGAAAGTAAGGGTAACATGAAGAAAATAATGCTAATGTCTTCTTGAGGGTGAATGTAGGAGAAGTAGGGAGGCTAAATATGACCAAGATAAAAGTCAAGGGCTGGAGAGCTGGCTCGGCAGTTGTGAGCACTGGCTGCTCCTACAGAGGAGCTGGATTGTATTCCCAGCACCTACATGACAGCTCACAACTGTCTGTAACTCCAGATCCAGGAGATCTATGGCACCAGGCATCTGCGAGGTGAACATACATGTGCATGCGGGCAGAATACCCAGATGTGTAGAATAAGTGTATCTTTTAATAATAGGAAGTTCAGGAGAGAGACTGGACTCTACAGTGTTGAAGTAAGGGTCATGTCTGAGTCACACACCAGTAGGCGATTTGAGACTTTGAATGGAGACCTGAGCCTGGTACCACTGAAAACTGCGGATAGTCAGGCCACATCTCCTAGGCATGGAAGATTCCACCTTCTGAGCAGCAGTATGGACCAACCCTAACTGGGCAGTAATGACCTTGAGTAGCTGGGAATGGCCTGGGGGGTGAGGTTTTGAGTTCTGGCACGTCACGGTGGCGCTGAGCCGTTTCATTTCCTTCGTAGTTTTGGAAGGGTGGGGAGTCTTACATTTTGCTGAAGTGCTTTGATTGTTACCATGGGTCTTATGTGTGACTGCAGGAAGAGGGTTCGACAACTTGACCTCTGTTCATCTCGCACGGCACACTCCTACAGGAACACTGGTAACTATAAAAATTACAAACCTGGAGACCTGCACTGACGAGCGTCTGAGAGCTTTACAGGTAATGATACAAGGGAAGGAAATGTTGGCTGTGGTGTCTGTTTGAGAGGACTGTGTCCCCTGTAAGACATTTTCTGTCCCAACTGATAGTTCTGTTAAAGAAAGTAAATTTAACTAAGTCATACAGTTATCAGATTGGGAAGAACACATGGAAGCAAGACGCATTAGCTGATAGATCAAACATATTCAAACTTTCGTAAATACTATGAATTCCTCAAGTGAGTGGTATATTTCAATGATACATTGGAGACTGACAACACGCTCAGTCAGTCTAATGACAAACAGGAAAGAAAAGGAGTTTCTTTTCTATCATTTAAGCAAAATTAACCTCAGAGTTGGTAAATTTTAATAGGACTATATTTCAGGCATTAATTATAATTAATTACAATTACTTTTTTGTTTCTAATAATTTTTTGTATAAAGGGGGAAATTTATTTTATTGCTATCCCAAATTCCTCTGGCTTCCACCTGTATACTGTGTCATGTGTTTGTCCCTCCCAGTAAATAAGAAAATAGATGTAAAAACATTTTAAAAACAGGTAGATAGACAGACAGACAGACAGACAGATACATGGGGGGAGAGTAGGAGAAACTCGGCCTGCCAGAACATTCGCAGTGGTTTTCTCCAGGATGTGTTAGTGATTTCCCGTCCTCATTTCTATGTGTTTTTAAAATTTCTACAAACAAAAACAGTATTTAAATGTATTCTCTTGGAGGTAAACTAAGTCACATTATTTTTTCACTGTGTGCTTCTGGACCAGTCTTCTGACATTTTGAAAGTGCCTTATAAAACACAAGTCAGTTACGTATTTTCTGGAACAGCTATGAAATTTAGAAGCAAAAGCTAACATGTTCCCTGGAGTATTAGGCACAATCACTGCTACTGAGAAAGAAAAAGGTGACTTTTAAACATCTTTTCTCTTGTACATTTATCCTAGAGAGCGGTGATTCTATCTCACTTTTTCCAACATCCCAATATTACAACTTACTGGACAGTTTTCACTGTTGGCAGCTGGCTTTGGGTTATTTATCCATTCATGGCCTACGGTAAGAACATGGTTTGAAGTAAAACAACTGATTGTTTACAGTGGATGGTATCATTGTAAAAATGGAGTGGGGTCTTGTATCTATCATTCTCTATTATAAAGAGTCGAATGGGAATGGTGATCAGTCAACCACCATTGATTCTCTTAAAAGTTCTGTGCCCTGGTACACACTGCCCTCCCTCAGCTTCCTTCCTTCTCTTATTAGAAAGTAGCTATTATTTTGCACGCAGAAATAGTTTCCCCACATAAGCATGCTGTCTTTGCCTCTGCTTCACTGTCCTATGAACTGATGTCACTGAACTGTAGACACCAGGCATGTGCCCGGCTTCCTTACCTGTGCTTCTCCCAGGAGGGCTTCTGTTTTGCTATGCCCAGGTGCTTAGCACCACACACTGTTCAGTAAATGTGCTGAACAAATGATAGTGGATTCTAGAGCTACAGGCTAGAGCAGCTCTTGTGAATTACTTACAGCTTTAAAATATCACATGTACAATACACATTATTATTCAATACTAAAAAATACTGTTTTAAAAAGTCACTAAAAGGCGTCTGTGTGTGTGTGTGTGTGTGTGTGTGTGTGTGTGTGTGTGTGTGTGGTTACTGTAGTTGAAATACAGGGCCTTGAGCAGAATAGGCAAATGTTCTACCTCTGAGTTATATCCCCAGCCCCTCCTCAAAAATATGGCAAAGAGGAAGCAAGAGGGGACTAGGAATTAAGGATTGGATTAAAGATTTCTAGCCAGGTCTGGTAGCACAAAACTACAAGCTACTTAGGAAGCTGAGACAGGAGGATCACAAGTCAAGGCCTGCCTGAACTGTAGAATAAGTTCAAGGCCAACCTCAGCAACTTAAATGGGATTCTACCTTAAAACTAAAAACTGGATAGAGAGCTGGGATGTAGCACAGTAATAGCAGGGATGAGGCTCTAGATAGACGTATGTTTGTCTCCTTATGATTGAAAAGAATATTTAAAGCATAGTTGAAAGTAAAACCATTTTAAGAGTTTTGAGGGCTGGAGAGATGGCTCAGCGATTAAGAGCACTGACTGCTCTTCCAGAGGTCCTGAGTTCAAATCCCAGCACCCACATGGTGGCTCACAACCATCTGTAATGGGATCTGATGCCCTCTTCTGGTGTGTCTGAAGACAGCTACAATGTACCTATCTATAATAAATAAAAAAATAAATCTTTTTTTTTTTTTAAAGAGGTTCTTCTGAATACATCTGGGCTTTCTTTCAGGTTCAGCAAGTCAGCTCCTAAGGACCTACTTTCCTGATGGAATGAGTGAAACTTTAATAAGAAACATTCTCTTTGGAGCAGTACGAGGGTTGAACTATCTGCACCAAAATGGCTGCATCCATAGGTATCTGCTTATGTACAGTCTACACAAGTGAATTTTAAGAGAAGTCATCCAGGGAAATTTGTAAAGAGCAGTTAAATATGTACAAAAGGAAGGATCAGAAATTAATAAATGAAAATTGAAGAAGATAACCAGTAGATAACAATGGTGCCTACCATTCATGTCTATTCACCAGAAATGTTCATACCTATGTGTGTGCTGGTGTGGCACTAGTGTGTGCGTGCTGGTGTGGTGGGAGAGTAGAGAGCATGTGGGGGTGGAGTAGAGAGGACTCACATGCTTGCCCAGTTATCAGCTGGGATTGTTTTTTTAAAGTAAGAGCGTCTTTGGCCACTCTCCAGCTTCTGTCATGCTCCTCCCTTGTGTGAGTTGTAGAGCGCCGTACTAAGCACCTGTTCTCCCCGTGCTCCTCTGGAACTTTGTTTTTTTGTAGACTAGGACTTGCTTGTTGTTTTGTCTCCTGAGTGCTTGCTGCGTCGCTGTGTGTCAGCAGTGCTGACTGAAGAGTCCAAGCTGATTATGTTCAGATGGAGGCTCTCTTCACCTTACCAGATCGCTGCCTGTCCCACTCTGAGAGTGTCCAAATGGTGTTTGATGGGAAACAAGGCTCTTGCCTCATCTGTAGGACAGTTAAAGGAACTTCAATGTGGCACATCTCTATAAGTGGTGGCACCCCACAGAGACTTCTATTGTATTTCATTTAACCTCAAATGATAACTGTATATTTCAGCAGTCCTCAAATAGCAAACCTAATCATTTCATTTCTTTGTTGTATTCCCCCGGTTCTGGTACTATATGAAGTACCCAAGGAGTTCCTGACTCCTTGAAAATATCATGTATTTAAGTTCATACGGCACACTGTTTTATAAGGGGTATTTACTTTCCAAGGGAATATAAGGGTATGTTCTCACCAGACTTTATTCATTCTTCACTGGCCAGATTCCTAGTACTTAGGATTGTTTCTTTTTGTTCTAGGAGTTTTAAAGCCAGCCATATCCTCATTTCTGGTGATGGCCTGGTGACCCTCTCTGGCCTGTCCCATCTGCATAGTTTGGTTAAGCACGGACAAAGGCATAGGGCTGTGTTTGATTTCCCACAGTTCAGCACCTCAGTGCAGCCGTGGCTGAGTCCAGAACTACTGAGACAGGTCAGCTGTGGCTACTGCTGTTGTGTCTGTGCGTCTCAAATGTCTTTGAGTTTGATTAAAGGACAGTTGTGTCCTTGGTTTTTTGGTGAATGGCTGCCACAAGACTTTTTCTCTCCTCACACTTGTGTTAGGAATTTTAAGTTGTGAAAGTGTGAATATCAGGTGGATCTTGATTTTGTGCTTTGGGGGTTCTTTTCCACTGCTCACCGTCCTTCCCAAGAGGAACCTGTCTACCACTCTGCTATTCACACTAAGGCTTCCTGTTGTGCTTACAGGATTTACATGGATATAATGTGAAGTCTGATATTTACAGTGTTGGGATCACAGCCTGTGAATTGGCCAGCGGGCAGGTTCCTTTCCAGGACATGCATAGTACTCAGGTAACGCTCCCGATTTACCTGGGACAGCTTCCTTAGGTCTAGATAACTCTGTTGAACATGTTTGTTGTAGGCTCTGGAGCTTTATTAGTATTTTAGTGTACATGTTTTACCTATAGACGTTTTCCTTTTTTCCTAGATGCTACTACAGAAACTGAAAGGTCCTCCATATAGCCCACTGGATGTCAGTATTTTTCCTCAGTCAGACTCTAGAATGAGAAATTCCCAGTCAGGAGTAGACTCTGGGATTGGAGAGAGCGTGCTTGTCTCCACTGGAACTCACACAGTCAATAGTGACCGGCTCCACACGCCATCCACAAGAACATTCTCTCCTGCCTTTTTTAGCTTGGTGCAGCTGTGTTTGCAGCAAGATCCTGAGAAAAGGTAATGTTGGTCACCTCTAAATAGCACAAAACATACATGCTTTACATATCTTGTAGTAGTTTTGTGACATTGCCTTCCCATAAAATTCATGTGTTTTGATCGAAAACTTCATGTGGAGAATGTCAGTGCTAAGAACAAGTCCAAGAGGTGATCAAGTATGAAGAGCAGTGGGCTCCTTTCTCGGCCATGCCATGCCAGCCCAGCCGCCTTGTCCAAGCCAGCTCCTTTGGAAGCAGTATAAAACAGTTTAGTGTACACACACACACACACACACACACACACACACACACACACACACACACATTCCGATGTTAGGTTTTATTTTCTAATAACTTTTTCAAAAATTTCAGGCCATCAGCAAGCAGTTTGTTGTCCCATGTTTTCTTCAAGCAGGTGAGCTGGTCCATTATCCATTGTTTTAAAATATTATTTTTAAAGCCTTTTTTAGTTTACTAACATTTTCCTATAAATTAGAATTAAAGAACACATTTTTAGTAGTTAATTTTAGACTTGTGTGTGTGCATGTGTGTGTGTGCGCGTGTGTGTGTGTGTGTGTATGTGCACGTGTGCGGTATATGTTCATGCATGTGTCATAAGGACACTGGCAGAAACTCTCTCACTCCATTGTGTGGACCCCAGGAGGGAGCTCAGGCCTGAAACACCCTTGGCACCTTTGAGTGCTGAGATCTGATGGCCTTAGAATATCTAAGAGATTTTCATTCTTAAAACCAAGCAGTAAAAGCAGCCGTCCTGTTACACACACTATATTTTCATTAACTTAAAACTGGTGTCTGTCTTACCTACAAATAATGATGAGACAGAGTAATTCTGCTTAAAAATTAGTTTATTTTGCTTTTAAATCTTTTTCTCTGATTGTCAGAATTAGAAGCATTTATAGGAAAAAGACCTAAAAATAATTATAAAGTTTTATAATTTCTTTAAAAGTCACTTATTGCTTATAAAATTTGGGTTGAGTCTCTGTCCACATCACTATTTTAAGCTTTTTTTTAACAGATGAAAGAAGAAAGCCAAGACTCCATACTCTCCCTGCTGCCACCTGCTTATAACAGGCCAGCAGTGTCACTGCCACCAGTGTCACCGTGGAGCGAGCTGGAATTCCAGTTTCCTGATGACAAAGACCCAGACTGGGAATTCTAGGGTTCCAAATCATTTCATGTCCTCTATACTTGACAGCCTCTCCTTGCTGCTTGTCTTCTGTCTCGTTAGGTACAAATGACAAATCTATACTTGAAAATACAGTTGGTGCACTGGAGAATGATCAGTTAAACCACTCTGTTCATGGGGCACGAATTGACCCTCTCTGCCCAGATCAGAACACCCGCACGACCAACGTCAGTTATGCCCAGCTCAGCCAGTGTTGGCTCTCCTTTCCCTTCCTTTCCTTCTCTCTTCTTTCCCACCTTCTAAACTGTGACTGGTACTTTCTGGATCTCAGTGAGCTTTTGACCTGGTTAATTTTCTTCTACATTTTACTGTGCTCTGGGGAATGAATCCTTCTCAGGACAGTGCTTCCAGAGCATCTTTTCTTCCAGATTCACTAGCCTTTTTGACCAGCTGTTGTTAGATGAACAGGCTGGTTTACTCTGGTACAAAGCCCTTTTTTGGAGAAGGGAAAATGTTTGTACTGTCCCTTTTACCTATGGCAACATCAGACTGAGCCTTGCTCACATTGAATAATTCACTCGAACTATAAAGAGAAGATGCAGTTTGCATTTCAAAAGAGAAGGGGCTAACATATCACTTTTCTACCTGTGTAAATTATAAATCATTAATTCATGCACCCTGTGGGAGCTCAATAAAAATGTATTAAATTGAACGTTCCTTTTATTTATTTTGTGTGGCTTAATAAAGCTAGTACACAGATTTTAATTTGGTTTGCTGAGAATCTTTTTAAACATAATTTACATAACATAGTAAACCACAGGCAATCACCAGTAGCTCTTAGAGGCAGGTGGCACTCTGGCCTTTTATGTGCTTGTTCCCATAGTGGGGTAAACCTTTAAGACCGTGTGGTGTTGATGCTGTTGCCTCCCTAGCAGGGGATGTTGTTTAGTTATGTTGTTTAGTTATGCTGCTGTGATAAAATACTGCCACAAAAGAGCTGGAGAGGGCTAGTCGTCCGTAATGACAGAGAAGGCGAGGCACCAGGAACAAAGAGCTGAGAGATCTCTCTCAGCTGCATCACAGGAAGCAGAGAGGGGGAACTGGAACTGGGGCAAGACTACAAGCTCTCAGCGCCCTCCACAGCTTTCTTCCTCCAGCAAGGCAAAGGGCATCACCGAGCAGGCGATCACCAACACCAACCAAGTTGGGGTCTATGTCAGGTGGTCTTCTTAATTGATATGACTGTATAGATTTGAAGTTAATCTATGTGACTATATTACTTGGAAGTTACTGTAAAAGATTTGTCTTAAGACTAAATTAGCAGTTCGAAGCAATTCTGTTCACCCTTGCCTTATGAATATTAGGGTTTCTCTATCAACACAGCCGCCAACACTTGCTGAGATGGGAAATGAAGGTGAGAGTAGAATGGGCCTAGAGGAGGGAGTGGACAGGACCACTGGAGCACCGAGAGCAGCTGCCATGGTGGGAGTTGTACTTCATCCCACTCAGTGCCTTAGCATCTCCTGGTCTGAGAAGGTCCTGCATGTATAAAATGCCAGAGGTAGCTGGGCTTGTCAGGAAACACCCGTCAGAGCTCCTGCTGTGCTAGGACTTGGCTCATTGATTGGAAGCTGACAAGCCTCGAGGTCTGCCAGAGGTAAGGACAAGTGCTGACGGTGTGTTCTAACCCAAAAGCTACCAGGCTGTCTAGGACGAGACTGTCCAGTTTGAGTCCAGTGGCTAGGAAAAGCTAAGTCCATGTTCAGAGGGTACTGAGGAATGTCATTAGGGATAATAATAGCATTTAATTAGGGGAAACTTCAGAGATATTCATGGTGAAATGTCTTAGAAATACTACTTGAAAGTGACAAGTCATACAATTTTAGTGGGATGCAGGAATTTGAGATTTCCTTCTAGGAAATATGTCTTTGCTAAAGCCAGACTAGTGGTTTTCCTTCTCACCATTGACCAGTGGCCTGCTACCTCTCAATGCTTTTCCTAACTCCCCTCTGCTTCACTGCAACTCTATTTCTTATGCACACCTTGTTCCTCTAGCAACTAGGGCAGAAACAGCTAGGATCCCTTCTGGTGTGTTTTTTGTTTTGTTCTGAGTGGTGCTAGGGAGCTGGGTCTCACAGTGACCTCACCTCTGGTCCTGGCAGCAGCCGCCTCTTCCTTTCCTGAAGTCTTTCGGAGCTGGGAGCACTTCTGGTTTTTACTAGCTTTGGGTCTTTCTCACTGTTCATTTTGGCTTCTTAGCCTGGACCCATCATTCAGTAAAATAAACCCCTGCGTTCTTTCTACCTGGCAGGGCAGTACATAATATTAAAGCGAACAGAAGTTCTGTCAGCTCAGAGAACTAGACCTGGATCCAGAAGTGCGGCTGGCGCTAGGTAGTTTCGTGACTAAGCACATGCGAATGGAGAGTTGGCAAGCTAGGCAGTTAACAATGACCAGGTACCACAAGTGCTGGGGACCTGAACACTACTGCGCCCCAAGAGAGGAGTGCTGGGCACAAAACTGCTAATGAACACCAACCGAATAGAACCAACTGAAGAAACATTTTTTGGTTCTGGAAGGTTTATAAACAGAAACGCGTTCACATAGAATGTTCATTTTTCTCTTTAATTATAGCAAAATGGTCTGACAAGATGAAATGTAGTTGCTGACTTCTATCCCGCACAAGGATAGATCTCCAAACCATTTTGTTAATGGAGAAATTAGATCGATTGGTGGCCTCATATCATTCTGCAGTGTCTAGCATCTGGATAATCTCGCTAATGAGTGGACGCTTTTCAATATCCTCTTTTAATTTTCTTTTGGACCGCATTTTACGGATCTCATACTCTGGGGTGGCATACAAGTGAACTAAGCCCGCTGAAACCATCCGAGGACTTGCAAATTTCCAGGTGGCACTTTCTCGCCGTTTGTTGGGCTCTGGAGCAGTGTATGGTCGTGCACAGTGTTTCGCCTGATTGTGGGAATCATCTGGACTCTTGCCTAAAAGTCTTGCTCTTGATCTTGATTTTTTAGTACATTTAACTGAGGGTGGTGCGTGTAAATCATCGAATCTATCCAAACAATCCTAAATATTGAAACAAAACATCAAATTGGTATGTTAGGCTTCTTAAAACACAGTTACATTATAACGACTGTTTGTAATGGCAAAGGTTAAGAAATGAAGGCCTGATGTCTCACAGGCAGTCCCAGTGCCTGCTGTGCACCCAGTGCTTGTCACTAGACACGCCCTTACGGGTCATGTTTAAAAACAAAACCCTCACCGTTTTAGAGGACTTGCTGCTTCAAAACAGTGAAAGATATGAACCTGCAACCCAGACATACTTAGAGAGCTGTCCTCTGGGGTCAGACTTAGGCAAAGCTGGCCAGCCTAGTCTGCAGTTCTTGTAGTCCAAAATATCTTTCCCATGACCTCAAATGTAAATTACCAGTTTTGATTATTTTACTTTTATATCATCTAAACTTTTATTGACCAGTCTATATAAGTTAATTTAATAGCCATCATTGTTTGTATATATAATATATATACATATATTATATATGCATAGGTACAACATAACATTCAAGAATATGATTGTAATATTTGTTTCTATGGGACTTAATCTCAGTATATAGTCCGAGCTGGCCTCTCACTCAATCTTCCTCTCTCAGTCTCCTGATTGCTAGGATTCTAAGTGTATGTCACCATACACAGCTGGATTATTATGTTCACAATAAAAATAATTTGCAGGGGTTGGGGATTTAGCTCAGTGGTAGAGCGCTTGCCTAGGAAGCGCAAGGCCCTGGGTTCGGTCCCCAGCTCTGAAAAAAAGAACCAAAAAAAAAAAAAAAAAATTTGCAACCTGGGCTGTGGTATCACAAGCCTATAATCCCAGCACTCAGGAGGCAGATCTCTGATCTCCAGGCCAGTCTGGTCTACAGAGTGAGTTCCAGGATAACCAGGGCTACACAGAGAAAGCCTGTTTCAAAAAACCAAAATAATAATACCAAAATATATAAAATTATATATAACATATAGCACATATATAAAAAATAAGTATATAATAGTTTTATATATTATTTTGGTTTTATAATTTTATTATTATCATTTTTGCAAAGTGTAGTCACATCTCTCAGAGAGAGGGTAGAGGAAGGAGGATTACCATTAGTTCAAGAACACCAAAAAAATATGAAGATCTGCATGTCCCCCTAAAAGGGTATGGTGCTGTTAGCTATACGTTGGTGTGAGCTGGTTTAGTCACACAGTGGGTCATCCTCTTTGAGGGGGTGGGGGTATGACAGCCACCCACAGGAATGGCTGCTTTGATGAGAGATAAGGTAGGAGTGGACTAGTTGAATTGTAGGTCAGAAAGTTTGGGTGGGACTAATAAGGATTTGGACAACCAAAATCCTTAGACGTTCATCGTCTTCTATCTTTTTTTGTGGGGGAAGGGTGGACGGGATCTTACACTCTAGTTCATACTGGCCTGGAACCCACTGGCTTGGAGCTCACTGTGTAGTTGTAGGCTGGCCTAAAACTTGAGGTCATCTGGCCACTGGGAATTCACGGTCTACGCACCATGCCTAGTGGTTCTTTTTCCTCTAGTGTGGGCACAATGAGCTCATTTTTAAAGACTTTCTGCCGCGTTAATAATTAACAGCTTTAGCTCCACAGCCGATAACTGGGGCATCAGCAGAAGGACATGAGAGCCACACCACTGGCTCCACAGAAGTGCCTTGTAGTCTAGATTTTCAAGAAGGATCCGCTCCTTCAAACAGAGTAGGAAATCTGAAGTTGAGAACCAACTGAACCTAAAGGCTGTCTCTGCAGCCAGGGTCCCAGCAGCACAACCTCTGTCTTCTGACTGACTCATCTTCAGACACTCTTAGATTTCAGAAAACAAAAGGCCAGCTTTGTGATCACCTAGCAAACACTCTAGTGCCATGCACTTCTCTGTTGTCCACTGGAGTGAAAAGTTTAAACCACGCAGTCCTCACTAGGGAGATAAACTCCCCTTCCCTGCTCTCACAGACAGGGTTGTGCCTGCTGGGGAGAAGTGCAACTGATAAATGCAAGCAGTAGCAGTAGGACCTGAACTGAATCTCCAGAATCCACATTAAAAGATGGAAACAAAAACTGCTAATAAGTGTTTGAAATCCCAGGCCTGGGATGGGGACATAAGATTCCTGGAGCCTGCTAATCAGCCAGCCAGCAACTCTTGAATTGTTAAGTTCCAGACCAATGAGAGATCCTGTCTCAAAGCAAACGATGCAAGACAAAACAAATAAAAAATGTGGATGTGGATAGCAGGGAAGAGAACACCCAGGGTTGACCTCTAGCCTCCACAGGATGGCATGTACACCTACAAATACACACACACATGCACACACACACATGCACACACACACATGCACACACACATGCGCACACACATGCGCACATGCGCACACACGCAGTAGCTCAATACTAAATTACTGTACTTAGATAGAGAAATCTGAAATTAAGGCTCTAAATTCTTATGCTACTACTACACAACTATTAGAATACTTACATGTGGTATATAGCTGTTTGCCCTCCCGCTATAAAGTTACTAGTTTGTTGTGTGAAGCAACCTTAAAGTAACTATTCTGGAATTAGGTTTATTTTCCATTTCAAAGGCAGACTTATACACATCAAGTTATTGATTTAAGATCAATATTAGAGGGCTGGAGAGATGGCTCAGCGGTTAAGAGCACGGACTGCGGGGTTGGGGATTTAGCTCAGTGGTAGAGCGCTTGCCTAGGAAGCGCAAGGCCCTGGGTTCGATCCCCAGCTCCAAAAAAAAGAACAACAACAACAACAAAAAAAAAAAAAGCACTGACTGCTCTTCCAGAGGTCCTGAGTTCAATTCCCAGCAACCACATGGTGGCTCACAACCATCTGTAAAGAGATGCCCTTTTCTGGTGTATCTGAAGACAGCTATAGTGTACTTATATATAATAAATGAATAAAAAAAGATCAATATTAGATCTGAATAGTTTTCCGAATTATGACTCGTGGCTATTATATAATAACGGGCAGAGCTATGATCCAAAGGATCAATGGGAGGGGCAACTAACACTGAAGAACTTGCTTTAAAAGTAATCCATATAGAAACCTATCTGCTAAAGGAAGCGGGGTGGGGGAGAGGGGGAGGGAGAGAGGAAGAGGGGATGAGGGAGGGGGAGGGACACAATGCAAAATAAGAGGGGACCTCTGTATCCCATTCTCTCTTCTCAAGGCTGTAAGAGCAGGAGGCTGTGGATGAATTCAAGGAAACAATGTCTTTGAGACATGAAGGAGGGGCACTGAAAGCACGGTGGTTTTGATAGCTTGTGTGAGGTCGAACCAGACAGAAATCTCAGAAGTAGGTGAATGAAGTCCCACCCGTACCCAAGGAGATATTGGCAATTGATAACTGTTAGAGGAGGGAGAGTTGTTTTTCTTTAAGAATATAGCCTCTAGTGAGTTGACTACACTCCACAACCACACTGCACACATCTGGGAGGTGTATGGGCAGCACAATTTGGACCTGATGGAGGACGGAAAAGAGGACACAGCTTGGGTAGACAAGGAAGGAAGGAAGGTGGATCTGGAAGGAGTTAGGGGAAGGGAGGGAAGAGATCAAACACTACGAGAGTTTCTAAGTAGTTAAAAACAACCTAGAATTTAATTTTCATGATCTCAGAATCTGATATGCCAAAAAGTAGATATTAAATTTAAAATGTTCAATTTATAATCCAATAGGGTAGGTATAAGTAATATATATTCTTAATTCCTATCAGAATAAGTAAAGGCTTCATATTTATTTACTGAAAGAGAAAACCCAGCTATCTGGAAAAGCCCTGTGTACAGTTCTATCTCTGGAAGAAGAGAATCTCATGTTTCCATGGTACTGGCTACTACTCATCGCTGTGCCGGCCATGCTGCACAGAATCTGAGTCCAATTCCAATCAGGGTAGTTAGCCAGCGAGGCTTCCAGACTAAGGGCTGTGTGCCTGGGCTTCAGATCTGTCAGCATAGAGGGCTTTCCCAGAGAGAAGTCAGGATGCTCTTTCCCTACCTCATAACGAGCACTCTGGTTTTATATCTGTATTTTCAATCAGTTGAGATATTTATATTTCAGAATTTTTTTAAAATGTGGAGGTCTATACACCATGGGACTACTAAAGTTACACGCACGCGCGCGCGCGCACACACACACACATGCACACGCACACGCACACACACACACGCACACACCCTACATTCAGAAGGCATAGAGATTCTAAGGCACATTATTTACAAAATGTTGGCAACTACAGAAGAGAATACTTAGAAAAAGCATTATTACATGTATAGTTCTCCTTGCAGTCCAGTGAAGTAAGTTCCTTGGCACAGACTTCCGGAGATGAGGTCTTGTAGTGGGCAGTGTGACTGGCAGTAACCTAACTATCTTGTGAAATGACTTCTTGGGTTTGGTGGCATGGTCTTTCTCTTTTCGTTTGGATTTCGTGTTTTCTCTCTTCAGTACTTCCGGGAAGAAGAATGGCCTTGAGTTTTTCTCATGTTCTTTATATTTAAAGGACTGTGATTCAGAGATCTTGGCACGTTTTTCATTGCAAGCTTCATATGGGTTTTTATAAAGAGTTTCCATTTCGTCTTTGAATTGTGCAAATGTAACCAAGTGTTTTTTATTGTTGTTATTATTTCCTTTCAGTCTCTGATAATAGTGGTCTAATTTAGATTGCTCCCCAATCTCTGGTTTGACATGAATGAAGGCGTTAGTCTGCCACGTAGGGAAGGAGAGCCTGCTTGTGGATTCATTTTCTTTTGATACTTTGCAGTTAGGGAGCTTTAGATAAGATGAAAATTCTGTATCAAGTTTTTCTTGAGCAGTCGATTTATAAACATTATTGTTCTCCCTTTTGTCAACTTGCTTCATTTGCCCTGTCTTTTCAAAGCAAGGTTTTGATTGAATTGTTTTTGATCTACCATCCCAACTGTATGGATCTTGAATCTCTGTTTTGTAGGCAGAACTTTCTACTTGAGTAAATTGCATGAAACCATGATCTTTCTTTTGTTTCTTAAGTGATGTGTCTGAAGGTCTTTCTGGTGACCTAGTTAGTGAATTTGCCTGGTTATTTTTGTTGAGGGAAGATCGTATTTCTATTAAATTTAGTCTTTCTTCTTCCTTGCAATAAATAGTTTTCTGTTCCCAAATTGTTGGTAGGTTTTCTTTTAAATTTTGTGAGAAAGAACTTTCCTTTTCTTCCTTTCTGGACAGTTCTGTTTCTCCACATTTACCTTTGAGCAATGCTTGTAAAGCTGTATTTTGACCATTTTTTGAATATTTCTTTTGCTCTTCTGAATCCTCTCTCATAAAGTAACTTTCATTTCTAAAAGCTAAATTTGTTTTTAAGTGTTTTAATGGTATAGGAGGCGAATGGAGTGAGATAATTTCCTGGCTTATCCCCTTTAGTTGCCTTTCTGTCATCAATCCTGACTTATAAAGTTTTTCTAAAAAGAGGACCTGGAGGTATTTGCTCAAATCAGCCTTTAGACTTAATAATTCACTTTCTGATAAATCTTGAAGATAATTTTGTAGAGATTTGCTTACAGGGTATTTCATGTTTATTTTTAGGCTTGGACCAAAATTTCCATCTGCAATGTCTTGCCCTAGCTCACTCTTGCTTCTTGCGGGGGACATGCTGGCATGGAGAGCCATAGCATCTGTCTCATTAAATAAATTGCTCACTGAAAGATTCTTTAGGAAATAATTTTGGAGAATTTCACTTAGAAAAGCTCTAAGCTTTGCTTCTAGATGTTTATCTATGAAATGATGGTTAAAATTATTTACAAAAGACATGATTTCTTTTACAGTGTCTGAGTATTTCTCCTGAAAGGGAATTTGCTCTTTTAACTCTGCTTTCTCGTTTATCAGATAGAGCTTGTGGTAGATTGTTGGTAAGTCCTCCTTGGTGATGTGGCCTGATTCTGTGAGTCTTTCAACAAGGTAACGCTGAATGTGTTTACTCAACTCAGTCTTCAAATTTTTTACTTCTGTCTCCGAGAGTTTCTCTAAAAACACACGCAGCTTTGGATTCAAAATGGGTTTCCTGTCTACTTTTTTGTCTACTTTATTAAAATTCTCTTGAGTTTTTTCTAAGTGTTCTGTGACACTTGATGAAGAATGTTTAATTAGACTTTCTGACTCTTTTTCTGGTTGTTGTCTTTTTTCAGACTGATTGTATTTGAAGAAAATACTGAATATATTTTTTAGTAAGGACTTTAACATTGCTGTGTCTGTGTCTTTAACTTTATCCAGTGAGCTGCTTGAACTTTCTACGTTGGAATCTAGCTCTGTCTCCTCTGTGTCAGTTGGTGAGTCTGCCTTTGCATCTGGCATTAGGCATTTTGACGCCTGTGTGGATATACTTTGGCAGTCTTCGGTATATTCAGCTCCACTCACAGAAGAGTCTGAGGGGTCGATGCTAGATGTATTCTGTCTGGAAATTAGTTTTATTTGACTTTTCATTTCAGAATACTGCTCTGTGGAAGAGGTTGTCTGTGAGTCCAACAAAGAGTTCTGGTGTTCTTTATTTAGTTCTATAACTTTGATTATCCCAGATTCTAAAAGGGTATTTACAGGAAAGGACTGTATTATTTGGCTTATGACAGATTTGGACTGTGACAAATGAACTTCATTGCCTTTTTCTTCATAGTTAATTCTACGAAGACTCTCCCAAGGTGTCAGCAACTGATCCTGTGAGTCCATCTGGGCCTCTCTTGAGCTCTTTGTTCCTATTCCCAGCTGTGAGAATATGGGTGCAGTGAATATTTGCTTGATAATGTACTCATATATGCTACTATTTAAAAGACGTTCAGAGCCAGATTCTTCACTTATTAAATGTTTTTTCTTGAAAGTACTCTTTCTGTTCATTGGAAAATTTCTTTCAGCAGCCTCTAAGACTTTTTCAGAGACATAATCTTCTATGTCTGAAGATTTTCCTGGTTCACCTTCTGGAAGTAAATTTTGAGGACTATTTTTAACTACAGGACTTAAAAGAACCTGAGAATTTAGAAGGTCTTTTGATGAACGCCAGCTGTTTATATCTTGGACTTTTTCAAACACTCTGTCATCGGTAGTATCAGATGGCCTGTTGTGCACATTTGGAGATGGAGAACAGCTTTCAGTTGTGCAGACTTCTGCTTTAGAAAATAACTCGTCTGAAAGGTCTTGCAGGTTTTTACTTAAAATGGATTTGAGTACTATTGACTGTTTTAAATTTTCAATATCAGAGGTAAAATTTATTGAGCTTGAGGGGCGATGCATGTTTACATTTTCAGTCACTGATGATGCTCTTTGGACATTTGATAAAGACACATTTTGGAGACACTCTTCTAACTTACCCTGTTTATCTGAAGAGTCTACTGTGGAGATAGCAGGATCCTTAGTAACTGGAGGTTTTGCTATGTTGGTAGTAGTATCTGAATTGACAGGACTGCCACTTGGCAATCTACTGTTACCATCTAAAGCCTTTGTTGAAATGACACTGGGATCATGTGACAACTTACTAGTATCTGACGACTTTCTTGCATTGATACTAGGATCACGGCTCAACTTACTAGGATCTGAAGACTTTGTTGAGATGATGCTAGGATCATGAGATAACTTGTTAGGATCTGAAAGCTTTGTTGAAATGATGCTAGGATCACGGGATAACTTGTTAGGATCTGAAAGCTTTGTTGGAATGTTGCTAGGATCATGGGATAACTTGTTAGGATCTGAAAGCTTTGTTGAAATGATGCTAGGATCACGGGATAACTTGTTAGCATCTGAAAGCTTTGTTGAAATGATGCTAGGATCACGTGAAAACTTATTAGAATCTGAAGACTTTGTAGAAATGAAGCTAGGATCACGGGATAACTTGTTAGGATCTGAAAGCTTTGTTGAAATGATGCTAGAATCATGGGATAACTTGTTAGGATCTGAAGACCTTGTTGAAATGATGCTAGGATCACGGGATAACTTGTTAGCATCTGAAAGCTTTGCTGGAATGATGCTAGGATCACGTGAAAACTTATTAGGATCTGAAGACTTTATTGAAATGAAGCTAGGATCATGGCTCAACTTACTAGGATCTGAAGACTTAGTTGAAATGAAGCTAGGATCACGGGATAACTTGTTAGAATCTGAAGACTTTGATGAAATGATGCTAGGATCACGGGATAACTTGTTAGGATCTGAAGACTTTTTTGAAATGATGCTAGGATCACGGGATAACTTGTTAGGATCTGAAAGCTTTGTTGAAATGAAGCTAGGATCACGGGATAACTTGTTAGGATCTGAAAGCTTTGTTGAAATGATGCTAGGATCACGAGATAACTTGTTAGGATCTGAAAGCTTTGTTGAAATGATGCTAGGATCACGGGATAACTTGTTAGGATCTGAAAGCTTTGTTGAAATGAAGCTAGGATCACGGGATAACTTGTTAGGATCTGAAAGCTTTGTTGGAATGATGCTAGAATCATGGGATAACTTGTTAGGATCTGAAGACCTTGTTGAAATGATGCTAGAATCATAGCTCAACTTACTAGGATCTGAAACCCTTGCTGAAATGATGCTAGAATCACTGCTCAACTTACTAGGATCTAAAAACCTTGCTGAAATGATGCTAGGATCACTGCTCAACTTACTAGGATCTGAAAACCTTGTTGAAATGATGCTAGGATCACTGCTCAACTTACTAGAATCTGAAAACCTTGTTGAAATGATGCTAGGATCACTGCTCAACTTACTAGGATCTGAATACCTTGTTGAAATGATGCTAGGATTACGGGAAAACTTGTTAGCATCTGAGGACATTTTTGAAATGAAGCTAGGATCATAGGAAAACTTGTTAGGATCTGAAGACTTTGTTGAAACGATACTAGGATCGTGTGACAACTTGCTAGCATCTGGAAGCTTTGTTGAAATGATGCTAGGATCACGTGACAACTTGTTAGGCTCTGAAGACTTTGTTGAAATGAAGCTAGGATCATGTGATAACTTGTTAGGATCTGAAAGCTTTGTTGAAATGATGCTAGGATCACGTGACAACTTGTTAGGATCTGAAAGCTTCGTTGAAATGATGCTAGGATCACGTGACAACTTGTTAGGATCTGAAGACTTTGTTGAAATGAAGCTAGGATCATGGGATAACTTGTTAGGATCTGAAGACCTTGTTGAAATGATGCTAGGATCATGTGATAACTTGTTAAGATCTGAAGACTTGGTTGAAATGAAGCTAGGATCACGGGATACCTTATTAAGATCTGAAGTATGTGAATATTTATTTCCATTGATACTAGGGTTATGGGACAATCTATTAGAACCTGAAAGCTGTGTTCCATTGCTACTAGGATCTCGGGACAACTTACTGTTACTAGGATCACTGAGGAGCTTAGTATCTGAAGGCTTTGTTGTACCAGAACTAGGAGCACTAGACAGCCTCTTATCTGAAAGCTTTGTTGTATTGGAACTACATTCACTGCCTAACTTACCATCTGAAGGCTTTATTATATTGGAACTTGAATCCCTGGACAGCCTCCTATTTGAAGGCTTCATTGTATTAAAACTAGAATCAGTTAACAGTTTATTATCAGAATCTGAAAGCTTTGTTAGGCTGACAACAGGATTATCACTTGCAAAGATGCTCTTTGTATTTGAATTGTTTTCTGAGTTGAAAGTACTATCAAACAACAGCCTATTCCTCCTGTCTGAGATCACCGTGGCTGTGATGGGGTCAGGAGGCAAGCTATTCTTCTTGTTTCCCATCTGGACTGTGAAAGGTCTAGGATTTTCAGTCCGTATTGGATCAGATCCTGCAGATCCTGGGTGTTCCGGGTAAGGAGGATCTTGATCTTCGTGCTCTAAAATCTCTGTACTTAACGTGCTTGGATGTCTGTATCCGTCCTCGTGATCTTTCTTCTTTCTGAATGGCATTTTGCTGTTTAAGTTTCTTAGAAAAGGATCAAGACCACTCCTGCTGAGTTTCTGAAACTGCAATATAAAAGAAGAAATTCCTTAGCATTCATTTACAATTTTAGTGACTTTTCTAGCCAGTTTTTGTAGAGTAAGTTGTCAACTGACTCATCCTCCCACCTTGTTTATAAAGAGGAAAAAACCCAACTTTATTTTAAAATACGTGAAGTTTGAATGAAAATTAATTTTTAGTGAAAAAATTAAATTCTAACACTATATCGATATTGTGTGTGTGTGTGTGTGTGTGTGTGTGTGTGTGTGTGTGTGTGTGTGTGTGTTTCTACTTGGAGTTTTTCTGGTGAGGCACTGCCATGGCTAGCTTTTCAAACTACTTTTCCTTTGCTTATTTATTTATCTACTTACGTTTGAGATGGGACCTTGTGTTGCCCAGGTAGGCTTGGAATGTCCCAGTTCCAGGGATCCTATTCCCTTAGTCACCCTGTCCACAGTGACAGCTTTAAGTACTTAAAACTACTCATAATTAACAGCCATATTGGTCTAGAAATGTTGAACTTAAGTTTTTTCCATTTGTACAGGGGTAACACACTGTATTAAATATGTAAGGTCTTATATACGTGGGTTTGATTACAAAAACTAATAAAGTATTCTCTAAATTAAAGAAAATAGCAAAAAAAACTACTCATAAGTACTTTTTTCTTTTTTTAAAAAAGATTTATTACATTTATATGAGTACACTGTAGCTGTCTTCAGATACACCAGAAGAGGGTATAGGATCCTATTTCAGATGGTTGTTAGCCACCATGTGGTTGCTAGGAATTGAACTCAAGACCTCTGGAAGAGCAGTCAGTGCTCTTAACCACTGAGCCATCTCTCCAGCCCATACTTTTTGTTCTTAAATGGCTAAATTTAGTTGTGTCTGCATAGACATTAAGTGGTAAACACCAAGGTCAAAATCTCACTTACCATATAGTAGTAATTTCAGAGTTTTTAAAAAAATGCATGCAAGTAGAAAATGTCCATGACATTACTCTTTAAACATCATCTCAGGGACATATATTGTCTGCCTTTGAGTTTAAGTGTCAACGATAAAGGCCTCCACTCAATCCTTAATATGTCACAGTAGAATCTTGCTTTTTGAATATATAGTATTATGATTCAGATATGGCTAAGAGAACAATTTACAAATTTCTGGCTTACAGTGACATTTCAGTGTAATAGCCATACTAAATGGAGACTTATGTATTCAATCACTGAAGCAATCTTTAAAATGAATTATATCTATGTTTTAAAAAATATTTAGTTTTATTTTTTATTTGTATGTTGTTGCCTACAGAGGGCAGAAGAGGGCTTAGATCAACCTAGGTAACTGGGAAGCACCAGCTGTGGGTACCCAGAACCAAACTCAGGTCCTCTGAGAGAAGAGCAAGGACTCCTCACGACCAAGCTGGATGACATCTCAAATCTCAGCTTGTAAAGGCTTCAACTTCTAAAATCTTATTCTTGATGCCTCTTGTTTCATATCTTTATGCAACTTCTACATTGTCAGATTGGAAAAAATGAAAAATCTGAAATAATCAGCCTAATATTTCACTTCAACTCACTTCAAAATGCAGGTTAATGGTTATAATTTATTATAATTGCTTTTCAAATGCTAATAGATACTCAGGTGAAATATTAAGAATCTCTTAGGGGGCAGGGTTGGGGATTTAGCTCAGTGGTAGAGCGCTTGCCTAGGAAGCGCAAGGCCCTGGGTTCGGTCCCCAGCTCCGAAAAAAAAGAACCAAAAAAAAAAAAAAAAAAAAAAAAGAATCTCTTAGGGGTTTTGTTTCCTTTTGTTTTTATTTTTCAGAAACACATATGCCAAGATTTCATTTTCACATTGAAATTTATTAGATCAAATAAGGTTAAACATAAGTAGACTTAAAGGTACCAGATACTTCTAATGAACAGTTCTGGTCTGGGAAATATATATATATATATATATATATATATATATATATATATATATATATATATATATTGAGAGAGAGAGAGAGAGAGAGAGAGAGAGAGAGAGAGAGAGAGAGAGAGAGAAGTCTAGTGATTTGGTACCAGACTAGGATAACAGGACTCACCTGATGTTTGGGTTTGAATTCTGTAGTTTCTGCTTTGCAAACTGGTATGGCGTACTCTTTTTGTGCAAAAGCCACCTTGTAAAAGAGGAAGTTTTAATTTCAGTCACCTTGTAATACAAACATGTTTTCCAAGTTCATTTTACTCTCAGTAGTCCCTAAAGGTACAAAAGTTGTCTAGAGCTAAATAATAATTCGGTCTCAAACTTAATTTGCTTCTGAGATTACTAAATATACTGTGAGCTTCTTTGTTTGGTTTGAGTTTATTTGTCAGCTACAGCTGCTCCCATTGGCTCTAACACTGCAGTGGCTGGGAATATCATTTCCCATCTCAGCCTTGTCCTCATTGTTCCCATCTCAGCCTTGTCCTCTCAGTCTGCGCATGTCTGCAGCTGCACCGAGTTTTCCAGCAGCAAAGACACTCAGACCCTGTTTTCTCATTCAGTCATCCAGTCTGCATCTTTTAATTAGAGTTAAGACAATTCACTTCAAATGTGCTATTAAAGTGCATGTGCTAACTCTCGAGCTGGGATGGTGGGCATTTGCAGAGTGCCTGACTTGTTAAATAGGTCAGTGTGGTGCTCAGGATTGCACAAGTGCTTTGACCTGATGAGCCACTTCTCTAGCTCCCTCAGAATAGTTCTTATTCAATAGTTCTTATTGAATTTTTTTTGTCATTCATTAGCTTATTTCCAAACATTAAGCAACTACTGTAAACAAGGTACTCTTCTAAATTCTAATAGTGGAATAACATTTAAGCAGTAACTAACTTTTAACATGCAATATGTACATCTGGCTTTGAAGACATTAGTGAATTTTATGGTACTGGCTTTCAAACATATACATCATTAAAAATTAAAAATGTTCCACTAACTATGAATTCTAAAGTTTAGGTGTGGCTCATTGTAGGGACTCCATGCAGTCATGACTCCATGTCTCCATGCTGGCTCTCATGTAAAGAAGGCATTTTCTTTTCCCTGGGTAGGAAAACAATTACCACTAGCTACAGATAGGGAGGAGAAGGCTTTTAAACATTCCTTTGTGGTTGCAAGCCAAGCCTTTAATGGCTGAGCCATCTCTCCAGCCCTTTAGCATGCTTATATAAATTATACACTACCAGTTTGTCCTGGTGACAATATAAAGAAAGGGTCACAGATAGCTAAACTCACTACAATGCACAACCCACTGGGGTTGTGATGGTTAACTACATGGATGGTTTCATTAAATAGCATTGAGACAATAATATTCTTCTGTTATATAAAAATAGATTGTTTGAAAGATAAATGTGAACTGGTGATACAGAGAAGTTGGTAGAATACTTGCCTAGCATGTGCAAAGCCTAGTTCAAACCCAAGCAACACACACACACACAAAGAGGTAAAGATAAAAAGTACATAATAGAAAAATCTAGAATACTGATATCATCTTGGGGAGGAGAAAGACCTTCTAAGCAGGATATTAAAACTAGATATAATCTGACAACCACAGAAGAAAAGCTACTAAATTTGAACACATTGATATTTAAATTAAAAATCAAACAGCACAGATAACAAAGCATTGTATTTTAGAATATAAAATTATTTCCAATGTAAGTGAATAAGTGCATAACCTTATTTGTAAACATGGACAGTTGTAAGCAGTCCAATAATAGAAACACAAAGACAGCATATATGTGAAAACTGTTTACTCTTATTAATAACCAAAAATGAAATGGAAGTATTGGTGGAATATTATTGTTCTTCATCAAATGAAGAAAAACTAAAATGTGGAGAATGTTAATGGGCATCTGACTATGCACACGTTAGTACATCTGGTTTAAAGATAACCTGGCAGAATCCATTGACATTAAATCTACTCATATTCTCTGATACACTGTTCCTACTTCTTACCTTGTGCTCTATGCTCACACAGGAGATTAAAGGGTGCTTACCATTCAACACATGCCTACGATGTTTCAAGTCTGTTAACGTTTCTTGAAATAAGTGATGGCACACAGCATAAATTACTCAAAGTTTTATGAACATGGATTTGAGTCCAGGTATTTCTGCCAAGCTCCTCTTGCACAAAAGCTGCACAAGATCCAACCTATTGACATCCCTGGCTAGAGGTAAAATGTAGGACTACAGAAGAGAAACTTGCTCCTGACAACAGGTCAATGACTGTAGTGTGGCCTTTCCCATGGGTACCATGAGCAATTGTATCTTTCAAACTATCAAAGGTTTTCAAAATTCTTAACTGTAAATAATATACTAAAAGGCGTTCAACAGCTATAAAACTGAGATCCACAGTTAATGGAGTAGTTTTAGAGTCGGAGAGAATTGTTTCCCATAGAGAAAAGAGAATAATTGGGATCCCATCTCAATTGCAGGAGACAATACAGCAAGAGGTGGACTGGGGCCATGGTTGGGTCAGCTGCAATGCATTTCCTGGCTTTACCTGAAGGAGCTGTTACCTTGTTGACAAGATTTGTGCCAGCGCAGTTTCCCACCACCCTTGGTTTTCTAAAGACCCTTCCCAGTTGCCTTCCAGCCACTCATCATCCTTACCTTTCGGAGACTACAGACAACGTCAGTAGGATGCCTTTCCCAAGATTTCCTTAACTCGATGGACTGTAGTTCAAGAAAGGTTTCAGAAGGTCAAATTACAATCTGTTTAAAACCATAGGTGGGACAACTGTGGCTCTGTAGGCCATGAAGAGACATTAGCACTGTTTTCTACTTAAAAGGGAAATGAAGAGGAAGAGGAGACGTGCTTATTTATTCATACTTAGATTGCATTTGTGATCAAAACATACATCTACCACCATTTAAAAAACATTTAACTAGAAGATGAAAGACCAAAGGGCTGATAAGAATGACACGTGACCACCATTTTCTTGGTGACTTTTCTGCCTGCTTTGTTGTTGTTACTTGTTTTTGAGTATGTACAGATATTCAGACATAAGAAGCTCCCGGGACTTCACTTTTAACATTGTAGAGTTCTCCTTTTTATAGTGACACACTTGACGTAATGCTTGTTTATGCCAGCCCCTCATATTACTGTATATGAATTCTATGAGAATTACACAATCAGCATGAATCATTTGGCAGTATAAGACTTTATGGATCGAAACATATACCTAAATACTCAGTCTTTGCTTTGGAACTAAAATACACTGTCTTCGTTTTGAAGACGCTGAATATAAAACTCTGACTTAAAAAGTATCAGACCGGGGCTGGGGATTTAGCTCAGTGGTAGAGCGCTTACCTAGGAAGCACAAGGCCCTGGGTTCGGTCCCCAGCTCCGAAAAAAAGAACCAAAAAAAAAAAAAAAAAAGTATCGGACCTACCAACATCTGTTCTGGAGGCAGGGAGACCTATGAGGCCCTACTCCAGAGAGAAAGGCAGTTAATTGTCACTGGGAATGAGACATTTTCTTCAACAGTGTAGTGACTGGTAAGGTGCCTGGTGCCCTCTAATAGCTTCTCACTGGCTCCTGTAAAGAACTGCAATGAAACTCCTGGGTCACCAAAAAGTCTTTGCAGACATGAACATAGACGGGGGACTAGTAGGGCAGAACAAGGGATCAGTAGGGGTGACAGAGTGGATATGATCAGAACCTTTACAGATGTGACTAGGAATAGAGTGAAACCCATCTCTGTGCATACTTAATATATGCCAATAAGTAGTTTTTATTCTACATTGTTTTTGTTTATACTAGACTATACTACGCCACACCATACCAATTTCTCTTGTCATTACCAAATATTCTCTTTGTTGAGCAAAATTAAATTCCCACCCCTACCAACCTTTCATGCATCCTGACTATTGGAGAATGCCAGTGTTTAAATGGAAGTTAGTTGAGCCATATTGTCAACGTTTTAATATATGAAGGGCTCAGAAACCATGAAGGTGTTATTGAAAGACGGCCACCTGGAGGAGCTGGGCGTGGAAAGGGGTGCAGTCAGTCCTTCCCAGTTCAGATTTGTATTCCAGGCGCTGGTCTCAAAATACAACATTTCTTTAACACACCGTCCACCTTGTTTCATAAAAAACTCCTTTTTCAACTTCAAATTACTCCAAAGCTTATGTCCCATAGAATTTATGAAGTTTAGCTGTTTAGGGATTTGTTCTAGAACTCTGAAATGTCTTCAATTTATAAATCTGTTGCCCTGGTGATAGATTCTTTCAAACTTCTAAATCTGATGTAGGTAGTCTGTCTTATAAGCTATTATCGCATTTCCCTTGGTTTTATTTTAATGTGTGTGGATAGATTTATCATCCTTAAGAAAGACATTTACGGTAAGTTTTCTTTTACTTAAAAAAAGACTGAAGAGTGTTATGGAAATGGAATTATAGACTTTATATTATTTGATAGAAGTCTATTTTACTTAGCATAATTCTCAAAAAAATAAAAAGTTACTTCATATGTCAATAATCTGTTCCTTTTTCTGATTATTGTTCCATGGTTTGTTTATGAATGGGTGACCTCTGGTTGCTTCCAGCCCCCAGTGATAACTAAGACTGCCAAGAGCAGGAGTCTCCAGGCTTTTCTTCATAACACATACATTTTAACTTCTCTAAGGTAAGCACCCAAGAATTCAATCCCTGGCAGGAACAGACCTAGTTTCTGTCTTTTCTTAAAAAAGAAACTATTAATCTGTTTTAGGAGTGACTTCATTCTGTTTTAAATTTTAGATGAGACTTAGTCCATAAGTCATTTAGTTTCTGCCTGGGAATGCCCAGTTGCAACCAACACAGTTGTTGGAAAGACATCGTTATTAGCCTCTTCACTGTACCTGGGGCACTGTTGTTGGCATATTTTTATAAACATTTTATTTATTATATATATTCATTTTACGTTTTGAGAGTTAGCTCTCAGGTTTTTATGTGTACGGTGTTTATGATTGGTGCTTACAGAGGTCAGAAGAAGGTTCAGATTCCTGGAGTAGATGCCATGTGGGTGCTGGGAATTGGGCCCAGGATCTCTGCAAGATTAACAAATGCTCTTAACCTCCAAGGCACCTCCCCAGCCCCACTAGTATGTTTCTAACCTCCTGCTGCTCAATGTACCTGTTGTTCCTCCAAAATCACAGTCTCTCAATTCTCTATTCAAAGTAATTACTTCTATGTTATTTTTCGTAAAAAATACTTCGAAATATTCTGGGGTCTATGTCTTTCTACATACCTATATTTTTTGGAGTGATATTTTCTTTAAAAATGTACAGTTTAGACAGAATCTACATTAAATCTCTGGAGTAGCTTGGAGAGAACTGACAACTTGGCTGTGCTGACTTTTCCTGTCAGGAGTCTAGTGGGTCTCTGTTTATTTAGGTGGTCAGTGTTCTCACCATCACTGATCATTTTTACTGTATTTTGTACATTTTGTTACATTTGTAACTATTTTATGTTATTGTTACATTACTATTTATCGGGATGTTTGTGATTAACATATAGAAATACTACTGATTTTTTCACAACTAAAAATCTATACAGTGTGTCATCTGAAAATGCAATTTGTTTCCTCCTTTCTAGTCCTCATGGCTTTTATGCCCTTGTTTCTGATATTTGAGGGTAAACAGTCTTTCACCATTCGGTATAGTATAGTACGTGAGCTGTTTTAGAAAGCTACCTTTTATTACAGCTTTGTTCAGAGTTTTATATAATGGCTGGGTATTAAAATTTCTGAAAAACTTTTTGCCCTGTTCATCATTCTGAATTAGCTCATTCCTATAATCTGTAGACACACATTTCTTTAATACCCATAAGACTATTCAGGCAGTCTACTTTATTGTGGTTAAGTAAGAAGTTTGTGCCCATTCTGTGCTATAACACTGAGTTCTACAGTTATTAAACATACCTTTTTGGTCAGTAACTAACCACATACATGGCAGTGATTATATATCTTATATATATCTTATATATTAAGATTATATATCTTAATGATGTCATAGTTTTTAGAAGTACACGCTATGGTTCTTTTTAACAATAAGATTGCATTCTCCAGAATGTTTATCTATCATTAAATGGGATGTAACTG
Source organism: Rattus norvegicus (assembly GCF_021556685.1). NCBI lineage: Eukaryota > Metazoa > Chordata > Mammalia > Rodentia > Muridae > Rattus > Rattus norvegicus. Next base: position 75,614,861 of record NC_141542.1, read on the forward strand.
CATATTTAACTTCTCAAGGTGGGCAGGCAGGTGGTGGTTAACCATATACACTCTGGGATCAAATCCCAAACCCCTGTGCAGTGGTTTATCTAACACCTGCTTCACTGTCCTCACCTGAATTACAAACAGTAGAAATTCCTACATCGTGAGCATTAAAATAAAAGTGATCATTTACAGCTTAAGATGGTGCCCATTATAGTATAATCTCACTAAGTGTTCATTCCTGGGGCCTGCTGCACATTCCCATGTGTGTATCATGAACTGTATCAACTTAATCCCAGCTAATAGTGAAGAGACTGGTGCCTGAATCCAGGTCTTCACGTTGGAATCTTGGGCTCCCGGAACAACATGATGCAGTTTGGAAACCATGCCCTTCCGTGCAGATTAGAGAGTCAGGTGGAATTTTTTGCTATTGTAGATGCATGAGTTAGTATGAAGATGTGAACACTAAACATAAAGATTCCAGGACATCTTTTAATGGCTTACCAGAACAACTGGTCTGAACATTACAGTCAGTAATGCTCTGGGGAACTGAGGACTGCAGTTTCTACAGTGACCGCAGATTCTACAGTGATTGCTACTTTCTGTTGCATGGGATCCAATAAACTCTCACATCAAACCTCTCTATGGAAGAGAATGAGTGAGAAATGCCCATGCCTTGGATCCAGTATTAGTTAATCATTAAATACTATAAGAAAAAGCGCTGATGTTTCTTTCTTTCCTTAGGGCTTGTGCACACTACCCTGTAAGCATGGTTCTTCTGAATGTAAAACCTGAGGTAGACACAATTTTTCTTTCTCATTGCTTTTCATCTAGATAGTTATTTCTTACTTGATCCTTATTCAAACCACACAATTCCTATTCTATTTCTGAAGTACTTATTGCTGTTAGCTTGACATATGTATAAACAAGGGAGATCCTATTAGTGAACTTTAAGTATAAATGGCTAATTAGGGTAAGAAAATTATTGCAGGATATTTGATCACACAATGAGCCCCAAGACTGTGTTATTTACTTTAGCTGGGTGTGGCTCAGCCCTTAGTGCACAACTTTAATCCTAAACAATGAAGGTGAGGTTAATCTGTAGAAGGAAGCAGCCATGCTTTAAAGTGATGGCTAATTGAGTGGCAGACAAAGAGACAAATCAGAGAAAAATTTGACAAAATTAGATATTCCCAACTCTCACAGGAAGAGAGAAGAAAGGGAAGCTACTTAAGAAAGCAGCAGACGCAGGGGCAAGTTTTACCAGGACAGTTATTACTAAGACAGGTTGCAGAGGGAGAAGAAGCCAGACACAGGTGAAGACAGACAGAATGAACCAGAGAATGAGGAGAGGCCAGAAGATCAGCACAGGTTGCCGGAGTTAATTTGAGGCCAAGCAGAGCAAAAACTTAGAGTCTGAAAGAGAAGCCAGATTGAATCAGTCAGCTTGGAGAGGAGTTTGAGCCGGAACAGCTGAGTTGACCAACCAGTCAGAGTTCAGGAAGAACAAGAAAGAGTTAGCTCATTCAGAAGTAAGTCTCAGAGGCTGGAAACGTTCTAGGCCTAGAGAAGACTGTATGAAGGCCAGATGCTTCCAGGGCTAGGCCTAGGTTAGTAGCCAGAGGCAGTAAGACACTGAAGATGACAATCATTCCGAAGAATGAAAGATACTATTACAGAAAATTGCCTTTAAAATACTTTTAGATTTATTTTATTTATGCCTACATATATGCATGTGCCCCATATTCCTACCGGGTGTTCAGAGAGATCAGATGTTGTCAAATTCCCTGGAACTGGAGTTATAGAGACAGTGAAAGCCACCATGCAGGTGCTGGGAACCTAACTAGTCCTCTGCAACAGCAGGTAGTGTTCTTAACGCGAGTCATCTCTCAGGCCCGAAAACAGCCTTTTAAAGTGAGGTTCCTATCAAAGGAGATTGGCCTGTGCCTGTGCCTCCTAGCCTTTGTTTAGTAGCTACGTGACTGACTTAAAAAATAGCAAGGCAGGAACAATGAATTGAACTGTTGGGCTTGCTAAAGTTAAAGTGACATTTATATTGCTCGATAAATTTATAAATATTACCCTAAAATTGACAATAAATGCATGCATGCATATTGTAGAATGGCCATAAATAATAACAATAGTGGAAATGACAAGAGTTTAAGGGATATACCCATCTACTTACAGGTCTCCCTTTCTTATTTGTGTTTAGTTCTTCAGGTTTATCAGGTATTATTAACACATCTGAAAAAGAATGACAAAAAACCCAAAAGTCATAAATTGCTTCACACTTGTAACATTTGAGAAGTGGGCTTTATAAATACATCTCTTGGCCAGGAATAAAAATAGAGTGGCTAGAAGTAGAGGACTTGGACTCCACAAGTTTGTCAACTGAGTTCAATTGGGCAAGTAAGCTTGCCTCTTTTGGCCTTGCTTTCCTGATCTGGCAAGGGATTAAGACCTTATCTGGAGGAAGGTTTTGTGATGTAATGTCTAAAACATCTACCACTGTGCCTGGTGCATAAGCAGCATGAAAGTAATGGGATGCTACTGATACCCTTAACCATTGTTAGTGCTCTCTACCCTGATCCCTGGAGTCTTCACCTAGAAACCCCATGATTTTTAGTACTGCTGTTGGAAAGAAACAGAAGTTACATGTCACTGTGCTCTGTATATAAAAGATTAATTTAGGTTATAGTAGAGGTTTGTGTTAAGTATTTCCGCTTTTAACTCTGGCTCTTGATGGCAGTTCAAAACTCTTAATTAAAACTTAATTAGACACATCATTGTTATGCTCTTACCAACTTTCTGTTGAGAAGGGGCTATTACATACTAGCTTGTAATTCAGTGCTGTGCTTCATGCTTGCTTGAAAGGTGGCCTTTGGAGTCGTGTCCCTTTCTCTGACAGACATTTGGGTAATTTTCCATTGTTACTTTGTAATCCATACCCAATTCTAGGCAGACAATCTATATTCTAGATACCTATCATGAATAATACATATTTTCTTAATAATTGAATTTGTGATACTAGAGAAGCATCTTCTGCAGAAACCAAGAAAATTATAAAGTGGGGAGTGCAATGACCATGAATTTCAATGGATTATTCTGCTGCCTGTTTGTGCACAAATACCAGGACTTAGAAGGTTCCAGTGAAAGGTACTCAAAAGTAATTAATTGGACTAGCCTTGCTTAGTGGTCCATGCCTTTAATCCTAGCACTCGAGAGGCGGAGGCAGGCAGAACTCTGTGAGATCAAGGTCAGCTTATCTATACAGTGAGTACCAGGATAGCCAGGGCTGTGTTGAGAAACCCTGTCTCAAAAAATAAAAATATTGGGCTAGCTCCATGCTTCTAATTTATCCACTGGTGATAATAATTGAAGGAAATTGACAGGGATGCCATATAAACTTTACTAAAAAAACTAATACACTATATTTTATACAATGTAAATATGCCATGTATATTTATATAAAATTTATTATGCTAATTATAGAAGAGTGGTATGCACAAAATTTGAAATATAATGCAAGTTATAGCAAAACCACTTTTTTGTTGTTGCTTTTGAGACAGGGTTTTCTACCTATGCTGCCTTGGTTGTCATGTAACTTGCTATGTAGACCATGTTGGCTTGGAACTCACTACATAGACCAGAGTAGCCTAGAAATTAAAGAGGTCTTCATGCCTCTGCCTCCTGAGTACTGGGATTAAAGCTGTGTACCACTGTGCCCGGAATAGCCACTTTATTTTTATTTTTAATTTTTATGAGACTTCAAGCTCTTATGTAGGCCGAGACTGGCCTCCAATTGGCCTCATAGCTGATGACAGCCTTAAACTGACTCCCCATGCCCAGCATTGAAAGTACTTTTAGTACTAATTAGAAACCCTATCAAGTACTCTTAGTACTAATCAGAAATCCTATCTAAGGGTGGTGTTTTGTTGCTGCTGCTGCTGTTGTTTGGAGGTGAGTTTTCATGAAGCCCAGGTAGGCCTTGAACTTGCCACATAACAAAGCTGACCTTGAACTCCTGATTCTCTGCCTCACGTGTGCTGTGCATACAAGTGTGTGTCACTACACCCGTTTTATGCTGTGCAGAGGACTGAACTCGGTGTTTCCTGCATGCACAGTAAGCCTTCTACCAACCGACTACATTCCCAGCCTCAGGGACCTGACCTGTAAAACAGCAGTGTTAGCTTCACAGGGTTTATTGGCTAAGACACATCTGTGAGGTATTCACAGAGTGTTGGAGACTGACTAAATCAGGGTAAAACAACAGAGAAATAGTAGTTGTAGCATATAGCTCCATGCTTTGATAGTTTGCTTGAGGCAGAATTTCACTAGCTAGCCTGAAACTCACCAGGTAACTATGCTTAGATTCATAATTCTCTTCGTTTTGCCACCAAACTGGGATTAAAGAGTTATGTCTCCACCTGTAACCCACACTTTCTCTTTAAAAATTGGAAATTGAGGGGACGGGGATTAGCTCAGTGACAGAGCACTGGCTTAGCCCTGGCTTGCTCCCCGGATACATGGAAATTGGAAGACTTTCCGAAATGGTGACTTAAGATCACAGGTAAATTCTATTTCAGGCAAAGCTGAGATAGAATCTCGTGTATAACCTCACTTTATTCAAAAGAATATCTTCCCATTCTGACACAGTTTAAAATAATGGAATATGAAGTCTGCTTTCCCCAGTTACCTCTAAGTTCTTCTATGGCTAGGAGAATCCAAAATAGAGGGTTTTGAGGTATCCATCAGTTTAGTGCTACTAGAACAGAATACCCCAGGCTGGAAAAATTATAGGAAACAAATGTATTTCTTAGTTTTAGAGCTGAGAATTCCAAGATCAAAGGACCAGGGTCTTCTGCATCACCTCACAGCAGGAAGCAGAAAGGTAAGACAGGAATAGAGAGAGACAAAGGGGGCCAAGCTCCCTCTATTACAGCAAACCACACCTGCAGGAACACCTCCTGGAGTAACAGGATGAAACCATTCGCCCTACTCTCACGGCTGAGTATGCTCTCACTGGGGCCTATCTCCTGGCACTTCTGTCTTGTTAATTATGTTTCCAACACATGCTTTCTGTGAAACACATTAAAGCCATAACATTCTGCTCCCGCCCCTCAAATTTCACATAAAAAAAATACATTTATTCTATCCAGTGTCCCTAACGTCTTAACTTCTTTTGGCCAGCAACCCAAAGATTCTAAAGTCCAAGGTCTTGTTTAAATCGTGAGGCTTAAATGTAATTCATTCTGTGGCACATTCCCCTCCAGCTGTGAGCCTGTCAAACAAGTCACCTGCTTCTAAAATAAGGTGTTTTATCAATTCTGAATGATTTTTCAGTCATTTGTTTTTGAGAACTGACAACACTTTCATTGTACTGTAATGGCCGGTGGTCCTAGAGGCTGTAGGAAGGCAGAGTGAACAAGTCATGTGGACAGCAGTGCTCAGCACTCCTCTGTGGCATCCGCTACATTCCCACCCTGACGTCCTTGGATGATCAAGTACGAAGCATAAAAGGAATTAAACCCTTTCCCTCCCATGTTTCTTATGGTTCATGGTGTTTCTCACAGCAATAGAAACTCTAACTTTGAAAATTTGTTAATCACAGTTTTGATCTGATTCTGTTCTCTATAAGTCCTTAAAGAAATACAATTACTCATCTTCTGTCTGCAGCCAATACTACAGTTATCTCGTTATTTTACCTTCACTTTGACTAATTACTGCTGTCTCTTCTGAAGGATATGTAGTCACTGCACAACGTTGACTGTCTAGTACCATGCTACCTTGATTCCTTGGGAATCTCCCGTTTCCTAAAACACGGCATAATTCCTCAGGGGGCCTCTGCAACTCTGATTCACCAGTACTGTATGATCTCACTTTTCTGTATCTATGCTGGATTACTTGTTAAATATTGTTATTATGATACCACCGAGAAAAGAAGCTTCTTGAAGTAGGAACATGTGTTTATGGGAAGATCTATCCAGTAGACAAACACTTTGGAAACAGATGAATGTAGTCAGTTATTTCCTAGTTACATTAGAACATATGTTGGATGAAACTGAAAAGTGGGACACCCACTTTTAAGCTCGTTCATATTTTGTTTTGATCTCCCACTGTTACAGGGAGGCTGTGTTTTTATAATATGGAAAAAATAATAAAATTTATATTGTGAAAGAAATTGTGATAAGCATTATTTTGTGAGAGATAGTGTTCCAAACTTCAATGGCCTAATATTTGAAAAGTATAATAATTTATAAATAATAGCTTACCCGAAAAATGTGGAGATTTTTCCATTTTACGCCTATTCTAAAATAAAAATGAACAGAGAAAGGGGGTAGAAAAAATTAAATATCAATATAATTTTAAAAACAGCATTATTGATGGTAATAAATGAAACTGTTAACATTTGGCTCTATATTATACATCATAATTTAACCAGTGCAATAGGAGTTATAACACACATGTGGGGCTGAAGTATTGTGAAATAGGCTGCAGAGAAGTAAATGCCTAACATTAAAAGAAAATAAATGATATTACATTTATAATTACATATTTTTATTTTTCCAAGTCTCAGGAAACAAAAAAATAATTTAAAGAATAAATAGAGACAAACTAAATAGAAAGTAAAATGTATATCAGTCCCTCCACTAAAATGCAACAGTCAAACCCTGATGTAGTAACTTTTTTAGAATTCTAGAATATAACCCAAACTCATAGCAAATAAAGAACTGCGTAGAGAGGGAGGAATTTTTTTTCTTTTTTCTTTTCTTTTTTTTTTTTTGGAGCTGGGGACTGAACCCAGGGCCTTGCGCTTGCTAGGCAAGCGCTCTACCACTGAGCTAAATCCCCAACCCCAGGGTTTTTTTTAAAGACAAGTTTGGCATTTCAGGACATCTTGACTACAAAACTAATTCAAAATGGGAAGAGTCTTTGCAAACTACTTTCAATCGGTCAGTAAACATATTCTTCAGCAGTTAGCAACAGCAGCCCTGAAGAAGGAGAATTAATTCCTAAAGTTAACATATTATATTTAAATGATCCAATTTTTAACAAAAACTTACAAGATATGCATGAAATATGGTCCACTCGGGAAAAAAATGAGTAAATAGATAAAATAATAAATTACAAAAAAAAAGTAAAATATAACCTATAAGAAAAAATAGAAACCACCTCCGAGGAAGCCCAGGTTTTGAACTTAGTAGGCATGCTTCTAAATATGCCCAGAAATCTAAAAGAACCAGGGGTCAGAGAAGGCCGAGTAGAGATACCCACCACATCCCAGTAAAACCTTGTGGCTAAAGAACCCACAGTCATCTCAGAAAGAAAGAAATATTGACCAGTATTGTGCTACTCTTGTTCTGATTCTCCTATGTTTAGTGTGTGTGCTGGCTTGGCTCTAGTTTTATTGAGTTTTCTCTTGCTACTTCTTACGCCTTCGTTGCATAGACTTTTCCTCTCATTCACAGTTGGCTTTGCCTTTTCTTTTACCCCACTTCATTCTCTTTAAAATAAAAAAATACATTTTTAGTGTATTAAAAATACATTATTAATGCCTATGTGTTTATTGTGTACTGCATTCAGGCATTTCCCACCGAGGCCAGAAGAAGGCATTAGATTCCCTGGAACTTGAGTTACGAAAGGTTCTGAGCTGCTAGTGTAGATGCTCGGAATTAAACTTGGGTCTTCTAGAAGTGCATCAAGTATTCTTACCCTACTGAGCCATCTCTCCTGCTCTTCTCTTTTTATTGCTGTTATAAAAACCATTAGCTTTAAAGTCCCACCCACACCTTCCCGGTGGTGTGAGTACCCAGTTCCTTTCTCCTGCAGTTCATTGTTTCACTGTTGCTGACTGCTTTCTCTCTTCTAGACCGGACAGGAAGCACCAGTGCAACACAAGACCACCACTGAGAAGATAGAACACAAAGCAACAACAACAAAAGCATAGGGGGAAGTAGACAGACGCAGCCACTGCAGCAGATGTACAAATTAGTGTAGAAAAACACACAAAAAAGCATGAAATGCAAGTGCATAACATCCCAGTAGCTGCAACCATGATAGTTGTTGAAATGCTAAATACATTTTTTTAAAAATCAATTTTTTAAAATGACCAATTACTTTAAAGGAGACTTAAACAGATGAAGTATTATCACCCAAGGATGAGGCTAGCCCTGGTTTTGACAGCTTGGAGCCCAAGATCAGTGGTAGAATAGCCCCTGGAATGACTTACCTCTTTTTCACTGCTGAAGAGCCCAAGATCTGAAGTTCCAGCATGGCTTGATACCCACAGCTGCATTGTAAGGCATGGTTACTGATACTTAGAGAGTCTTGAGTATAAGAAGACAGTCTCTGTCTACTAGTCGCCTTGCTGTGGTCACTTCCCATCCTCCCAATGCACTTGGGAGACACTTGCCATTTAAAACATTAGTCATCCCAGGAGTTATAGAGTCTTGGAGGATTAGAGAACCTGCCTAGCCCACAAACAGCAAAACTAAATGTGTGAGCAGAGGCCCTTGGTACACAAAGGAAATCTATCAAAGTGAAGCCAGTTCTGGTGAAAATCAGATACTTGTCCAGTATGTATTCAACAATAGCATAAACTATAGAAAAGACAGAATAGAATCCAGAAGTTCAGCTGAGACCCAGCCAAGCAGTATTTGTAGAATTGGCAATCTACAAGTTTTGAGAACACAAGAAAACTATTCTAATAACACATCTCTTTTTGACTTTTTGTTGTTGTTTTTTTGAAACTTGTCTAACTGTATAGCTTTGGCTGGCCTATGTAGCCCAGGCTGACCTTGAACTCAGAAGTGATCTGCCTTTGTCCTAGGAGCTAGCATTAAAGGCTGCACCACCATTTCTGGACCTTATCTGACTCTCTTGATCACCCCCACTTTTTTTTTTTTACTGCATTTTTGGCAGTATTTCACTTGCAGCTTTTTTTTTGTTTTTGTTTGTGTTTTTGTTTTTTTGCTTAGTGTTTCCTCCCTTGTTCTACATCTAATAGTATTTTTATTTTTATCTTACTGATTCTTTAACAGCTGATATTTTATTCCTGTCTTATATTTTGCTTTTGAACTTATTGGAAAACATTTTTTAAACACTTTGCTGTTCCCCACTATATACTTCTTCTCTATCTTTCTCCTTTCCTTTCATCTTCCTCCTCCTCTTCTTCTCTCCTACCCAATCTCCTTTTATCTCATTTATTTAATAGTTCCACATTTACTGTAAATAATTTTGAATCTGATAGAGCCATATGTAGTAGTTGCCATTTTCAGTCCTGTGGTCACCAGTGCTGTATTGACATTAGGTGCATTTCTGTATCTTGAATGGTCATTGCATTCTGTGTTTTGGATGGCTATGTGGGTTTCTGTATCTCTAATGTTTCAAGCTGTTGCTGTTACATTGTCCAATTTCTCCTCAGTGAGCTACAGTACACTGATGGCCAGTTACACACGTGCTGGTTGCCTGGGGCACAGCTGAACTTCAGGACTCTAATCAGGAGTAGGCTGCTCAATAAAAAGATGCCTAAGTAAAACCAGAAGAGATATCTAAACCTACAGATATGCAAATTATAACACAGAAACACGTATTTTTTTTAAAAATGAAAATGTAAGAAAATCACTACTGTGTTATGAAAAGAGTCAGCAATATGGAAGAGAAATTAGGAAGCTGAGGCTTTGTGGGGGGTGAAATGATGGATGAAAAACTCATCAATCTAAATTCAGAATATAGTGGAAAGCATCCCCAGTGCATCAAACAGAGGAACAAGACTGGTGAACTGCTACATTCAAATATCAAAAGGGAGAAACTGTGAGCACAACCAAAATGTCCAACGACCTGGGGTCCAACTAAGAGAGCAAGCTTGAATCTACAGGATAAATAAGGATAAAGCAAAGCAAAGCAAAAACCCACTACAAGTACAGAGAAGCGGTTCAATAAAATCGTAAAGAAAATTTCAAATATAAGGAAGAACTATGCATCCAAACACAAGAGACATTTAGAGTCACAGATATGACTGAGAAGAGCCTTCCTATAACACAGTCAAAATAGGAACTACAGAAAGCATGGAAATAATATTCCAAGCTGAAAGGGAAAACCACCAGTGCCTCTGTAGAGGCAAACATGACAGCAGTAACCCCATCAACAACCCCAAAAGCTGGAGCTCATGACATGGTAACCACTGCCAACCAAGGTCCTAGAGATCCAAAGCTATTTCTCAAAGCTGATGGAGAAATAAGGGCATTCCAAAACAAGCACAAAGACAGTGCCTGACCATGAAGATAACACTGCAGAAGATACTTAAAGAAATGCTGCATACAGGGGAAAGGACGATAGTATGGGAAAGAGTAAAATCATCAGAGAAGTAGAATAAAGTAGAAGGATCATGTCCAACATAGTAACCTGGTAAATCAGGGAGAAAGCAAAGAACAAATGACTCAACCCAGAAGGCAAAACAAAACAACCAACAACGAACGACAGACATTAAGAAACATCTTTCAATTATGACCATGAATGTAAACAACTTGAAGTCACCAATAATGTCTCAGCCCAGCTGATTGAGGTAAAAAAAAAGTTATATTCAACTATCTGCTGTTTCCAAGGGACACAGCTCATCAGTAAAGACAGATTGGGAACCAGGTAATAGAAGTGGCTCCCTCCTGTCCTCCAGTCTAATTCCCCTGTTCCACCCCCAGCTCTGCAGCAGAACACTTTCAAGGGGCCTGTCTTTCCACCCTACTACTTTTATTCTCTGGGGACTAAGTCAGCCTTGCTGTGGACCCAGCTTTGCACCTCCCATCCCTTTGTGTCAGCTGTCAACACTCTCCACCTGGGACCCCAGCTGCCACACCAGCCTAGGGAGCAGGAAACATGATGAAGGGAGCACCTCACTCTCCTTCCTGTCCAACCCTGTAGCACACACTTGCTGGAGCCTGGTCTCCCTCTCTGCCTCCATTCCCTGGAGACTCAGCCTAACCTTTTTTTTTTTTTTTTTCCTTCGGAGCTGGGGACTGAACCCAGGGCCTTGCGCTTCCTAGGCAAGCGCTCTACCACTGAGCTAAATCCCCAACCCAGTCAGCCTAACCTTGTAATAGTCTCACCTCTCCTCCTTCCTGTGGACTCTCAGCACCCATTTCTAGTCCATCGCCTTGGCTTTGTGTAAGTCCCCACCCTATACCTAAAAACACTTCCATCCCAGAGACTTCCACTGGCCAAAACACAGGAAGGATTCAAATAAGCGAATCACACTATTTTTCCTGTCCTCCACTTCAGTCTCTTCATTTTCACTCTGAGCCCAATAAACAACCTGTTTACATGTGCCTTTCCTCCCACCTCAGCTTCATTCACTGAAGACTCCAACTCTTGTTTCAGACCCAGGATTTCTCTAGCCCTTTCATCCTGTCTCTCCAGATAACTGTTTGCCTTACTACAACTTACTTGCAGGTGGTAAGAACCACCATGCCTCCAACTTCCTGTGGCTCCTACCTCTAGATATGAGCAAGCCCCTTAAATCTTTCCTGAAGCCTCTCTCAGCCTTTCCCCTAACCAGCTTTACTCTTCCCTGTCACCATTGACCTGCAGAAGCACGCCCCACCAGGCAACCCACCTCCTCCTCACTTCCCTAAAATCTAGAGAGGGCATCAGAAACCAAAGAACCGAACATCTAACAAAGGCAAGATCATATATTTTAAAAAATCTAGAATCACAATGATCTCAAATCCCAGATGCCTAGACACCAGCACAAAAGTAGGAACATTAACAGTCAAGACGTCCTTACCAGAACCCAGCAGCCCCACGGCAGTAGACCCTGAGAAATGCAATATTGCTGACACACAAGACCTAGACTTTAAAAAGATAACTATTATGAATATGTTCAAGGACTTTAAAAGTATATGAATGGGGTTGGGGATTTAGCTCAGTGGTAGAGCGCTTGCCTAGGAAGCGCAAGGCCCTGGGTTCGGTCCCCAGCTCCGAAAAAAGAAAAAAGAAAAAAAAAAGTATATGAATAAATCCCTTGATGAAGTCTGTGAAAACACAAATAGTGGAATGGAATGATGAACAGTTCCAGAAATGAAAATGGAAATAGAATCAGTAAAATCCCAAACTGGGATAAAAGCTGGATGAGAAGGTGGGAAAGTAAAATAAAACCTCAGAGGTAATCTCACCCACACTACAGGTGTGAAGAGAGGACCTCAGGTGTTGAAGACAAGGTGGATACCTTAGTCAAAGAAAGTTTTAAAACTAAATACATGCACACTACATCTTGGAACTATGGGAGACTATAAAAAGACCAAATTTATGAATAATAAGAATAAAGGGAGGCGGGAAAACACAGGTCAAAGGCACTGAAAATATCTTCAAGACCAGAAGAAAATTTCCCTAACCTGAGGGGGAGGTGCAAGGTAAAAGAAGCATGGAGCACATCAAGTAGATGGGACAAGAAAAGACACTCCCTATGACATAATAATCAAACACTGAATGCACCAAACAAAGAAAGACTATTAAAAGCTGCAGAGGAAAAGGACCAAATAACATTTAAAGGCAGATATACTAGAATAACACTTGACTTGCTAGTGTGGATATGTTCTATAAACTCTAAGAGATCACAGAGGCCAGTCAGTCTGCTATGCTCACCAAAACAACAGATGGGGGGAAAAAGAAAAAAAAAAAACACGACAAAACAATTTAAGCAGTATCTATCTATAAATCCAGCTCTATAAAAGGAACTAGAAGGAAAACTTCAATCTGGAGAGCTAGCCACACCCATGGAAACACAAGGAATAAATATTTTCATGCTATCAAATTGAGAGGGGAAATCCACACCACAATAATGAAATAACAGGAATCAATATAAATGATTCATTGATAACTCTTAACATTAATTGCCTCAATCCACTAATAAAAAGACCCAGACTATCAGATTGGATTAAAAAACAGGATCCATCTTTCTGCTACACCCAAGAGCCACATGTTAACATTAAGGATAGCTATTATCTCTGAGTAAAAGGACGGAAGAATTTATTCCAAGCAATTGGACCTAAGAAGCAAGCAAGTGTAGCCACTTTAAAGTCTGAAAAAAAAATAGACTTCAAATCAAAACCATCAGAATGGATAGGGATGGGTTCATCAAGGGAAAAATCCACCAAGAAGATATTGCACATCTACACATTCATGCACCAAACACAAGGGCATCTATGTTTATAAAATAAACATTACTACATCGAAAATCGCGTATGGGCCTTCACACAATGATAGTGAATACTATGCCATTAGACAGGTAGGCCATCTAGACAAAAGCTAAACGTCACAAATCAAATGCACCTACCTTCTCAGCAGTTCGTGGCACTCCCTTCAAAAGTGACCACATATTTGGACACAAAGCAAGGCTCAACAGACGCAAGAACACTGAAATAACACCCTGCACCCACCATATATTAAAGCTGGACATCAACAAAAGCAACTTTATAAATTTATGGAAACTGAGAAACTCATGGCTGATGAAAAATGGATCAAGACAGAAGTTAAGGAAATTAAAAACTTTTTAGAATTGAATGAAAATGAGAAGAGAACATATCAAACCTATGGACACATTGTTCTATGAGGCACATTCACAACACCAAGTGCCTACATAAAAAGTTGGTGAGATCTCATATTAACAACTCATATAGAGCATGGTATCAGCATAAAAACAATTCCTCTGATGAGTGGAATTGGATTGAGGTCCCAGACATAAGTCCACATACCCATGGACATCTGATCTTTGATAAAGAAGCTAGAAATACACATTGGGAAAAGGACAGCATCAACAGGTGGTGCTGGTCAAACTGGATGACTTCGTGGAGAAAAATATAAATAGATCCGTATTTGTCATCCTGTGGAAAAATCCAACTCTAAATGGATCAAAGGCCTCAGCATAAGGCCAGAAAAGCTAAATCTGATTTTTTAAAAAAAGTGGAGCATAGTTTTGAACTCTTTGGCATAGGAAATAAGTTTTGGAACAGACATCTGTAGCACAGGCACAAACACCTGAAGTGGGACGTGTTCAATCTGAAATGCTGCCCTGTGGAAGGGAGAACCATCCAGGCAAAGCAGGTTATTGGATTGGAAAGAATCCAATTACACATCTGATAGAAGGGTGGTATCTAAAATACATCAAGAATTTTTAAAAACCCTGGATATCAAGAAATCAACACAACTAAAAATGGGGTATAGATATGGGGGGTTCTCAAAAGATAAAATACAAACATCTCAGTAATATTTAAAGAATTGTTCACTGACCTTAATCATCAGGGAAATGCAAATCAAACCACTTTGGGTTTTATCTTATACCAGTTTAGCCAAGATCAATAAAACAGACGACCGCTCATGTTGGCAAGGATGTGGAGTAAGGGTAACACTAAGCATTACCCCTGGGGTGCTCACCTCAGGACTCTCTCAGCACACCACCAGACGTGCATGTCTGTGCACATCATTGCAGCTGTTCTATGACAGTAGTCAGGAGATGGAACCAGTCAGGTGCCCACCAACAATGATGTAAACAAAGTGTGGTACACATACACACGGTGGAACCCTATTCACTCGAAAGCTACAATGAACCCATGGCATTTGAAGGAAAATACTTGAAACTGGAAATTTTTTCTGCTGGATCGAAGAAGACAGACTGAGTTAGACACACATCACGTGTTTTCTCTCATACACAGAACCTAGATTAAAAATCTACATATATAAAATGCTAGGTAAAAACCAGAAACAAAATGCTATATATCCACATAGCTTTGTTTATTCAGAAAGGATTGGTCCTTAGAAACAATGCAGACTGGTAACTTCCAGGGCCTTGGGGGGATGAGCAAATGCATGGATGAAGCTGTTTTCTCTAATTGAAGTAATTCCCAAAGAGGGCTGAAGGAGGGAGGCTTTCTTCTAGAAGCATGCCTGCAGATTGGGATGAAGTCTGTGTTCTTAAAGGTAGACACTCACAAAAACCTATCTCTTGGGCTTTGGAAATCCATTCCCTGTTTATGTTCTGAAACCAGATCTTCCAGGATTCCAATAGATCTCTCTCCCTAGGCGAAATCTAGAACATTAGTGGAGTAACTAGAGTTCCTGCAATAGCAGCTGCTTTCAAGTCAACAGAGTCAACACTGTCCTTGGCCGTTTTAATTTTGCTAACTTTCATCTCACACACATCTGATCTTCATGCCTAATTCCTTCTGGGACAAGGTAAATAGCTGGTTTGTAATCAAAATTGAGCATGGGTTCCTGGGCATCAACGTAAATCTCCTCTACGCCTCACTGTCCCCTCCACACTCAACACTCAGTTCCCTCCAGAACACTCAGTTCCTTAGCCCTGACATCTCTGATGGCCACTCTTTCCCATGCCTGCTGCTATTTTCTCATACTAGAATGGCCTACGCAGTGGCCATCATTCATAGCTTAATGGATCCCTCCTCTCATCTCCTGATAAGAGCATCCTCCATGTGGGGACTAAGAACTTCAAACCTATAGAATCTAGAGTCCTGGGACAATACAAATTACCCAGATGATGGGTTGCCAGATGAAACACAAGATGTTCAATTAAACCGACTTTCAGGTAAACAATATATTAAAAGTATTATCATCCAAATATTGGATGAAACAAATTGTTCATCTGAAGCATGACCAGATTTCTTATTTCTGTTTTCTAATTCTACAACAGTCCTACCAAGTGAGCCACCGGGAATGATTCTAAGTGGCCACTTTTGCTTTCTTTCTTAGAATCGTACTCTACTCAAGGGAAGTACACATGTATATAAGAGCAGTGTACCTGACAAGGTATAGTCTATGAATTGCCACTGTGCAGTCTGGACAGGTCATTTCACAACTAGTCACTTACTGTGTTTTTAAAGATAAGGTCTCATGTATCATCCGGTCACCTCTAAAGTGCTTTGTAGCTGACTATGACATTGTTCTTTTTATCTTCCTGCCTCAGCCTCCTGAGTGTTGAGATTACAGACATGGTGCCCACTTCTGTACCTTCTTCACCATCAATTGGGTCTGATTAAATGTCTTATTATATCATGAGAAACTGGATCACACCCTGCAAGTAATATCAATGTTGATGAGTCCAATAGGAACTAAAGGAAAATCCATTCTTAGAATATTATTTTCATCTGTTAAAATAAACTATCAATACTTTCAAGGGGGAAAAGGTTCTTAAATAATAACCCATGTCATGTGACCAGCTATCCTTCAAGAGATAGCATGGTCTTGTTGCTGGGAGATCAGACGTCAGACAGAGTTAACAGCTAAGTCAACACTGGTGAATAAGAATCGGGGCTGCTGAGCACTTGCACATCTCTGTTGTAGCCACACTTGCTATTTCATTCCTTCATCTATGCTGCCACTCCTGCAGCATCTGATGATGAAAGGTAGGCACCATTAGCTGTTGTCTTTTGTGTAGCTGGCTATTCAATAGTTCTCCCATAGCTGACAGTTGCTAAATGGGCATTACCTCCAGACTTTGTGCCCATTCCACTGTGCCCCATCCATAGGTCTTTACTTTTGTCTTCTAATATTTTTTTTCTTCAAGACTTCCTAATTGGCTGGCCAGAATATTTGTCACTACCCACAGGTTTCTATATAGTGAAACCTCACTAAATTCACAATGCTATTTGCCACTGGGTCAAGAATGGTAATGAAATCAGACACTGGAGATAACGGAAACTTGAATGTTATATAGTTTTATTTTTATTTTTAAAAGACTCATAAGAATGGCAAAATGGAAATAATATATTATGTCTTCTTAGGACTTATATAGAAAGACTCAAGAACATCCCCAAACCCCCCATAATTACTGCCATCAATGCACCCAGGCATAGTGGGAAATGTGAAGACTGAAGGGTTCTTTGTGGCATTGAGATAGCAGCTCAGTTGTAAAGTGCTTGCCTCTCAAGCATGAGAATCTGAATTCAATCCTCAAACCCTAATTAAAATTCTGGGCATACTGGTGTGCACTTGTAATCCAGCACTGGCGAGGCAGCAACAGATGAATCCTTTGGGCCCGCTTCACAGCCAGCCCAGCCTATTTGGTGAGTTCTAGGCCAATGAGAGGCTTTCTCTCAAAGGAGGTGGATGATGTTCCTGAGTGACATCTGAGGCTATCATCTGACTTCTACACATGCATGCATAAGCATATGTAAGGTTATATACTCATGTGCATGAGTATATGCATACATAAATTTAAAGTCATAATGTTGTGCCAAATATGTAACCTTTCATAAATTTTTGGACAGACAAGTGTAACAAATTTTGCCTAGAAAATAGTTTCCAAGGCTCTGTCGAACAAACAAATTATTTTTTCTCTTTCCCTCCATCCCTGTGAAAAGAATGATTTTTCCCCATTTTCTACAACACAAAGTAGCCTAAAATATATTGTTTTAACTGTGTCTAATCCAGACACAAAGAAAGGAACCATATGATCTCACTTGATGTGAAATCTAAAAATTAAAGTTCTAATATACAGAAATAGAGAACAAAACAGTGGTTATGGGGATGGAACATGCAGATACAGGTAGAGGATTCAAGGTAGTAGATATGAAGATTAATATGGTAGAAATCTAAGTACAATATACAAGGTAAGTAACAATATTATGCTGCAGGGGCCAGAGAGAAAACTCAGTGGGTTAGACCATGTAGCCCCTCCTGAGCAAAGCAGGAGGGTGTGCTCCTTCTGAAGCACAACCCCAGAGTGACACACTTCCTAACAGTACTCCTCCCTATGGGCCAAGCATATTAGAGCATATTGCCTGGTCCCCATAGGCTTGTTCAAATACATGAGTGGCGGGGGGGGGGGGTCATACCTAACATAGAATAATGCAAAATACATTTAGTCCAACTTCAAAAAGCCCCATAGTCTATTACACCAATATTTAAAGTCCGAAGTTCAAAGTCTCTTCTGAGATTCATGAAATATCTTAACTGTAATTCCCTATAAAATCAAAACACAGATCACATAATTTTCAACATATCATGGCACAAGATATACATTACCATTCCAAAATGTCATAGGGAGGAAATACTGGAACAAATAAAGACCTAAAACTAGTTGGTCAAACTCCAAATTCTGGGTCTCCATATCCTGTTTCAAAGCACTCTTCAGATCTCCAACTCTTTTCATACTTGTTGAGTGTAATTGGCAGATCTGGCATTCGGCAGCAACAAACTTCATCCTTTCGGGCTGGTTCCACTCTCTGGTAGCAGCTTTCCTCCATAGGCATCCTTTTGGGCTGGTTCCACTCTCTGGTAGCAGCTTTCCTCCATAGGCATCCCATGGCTCTGACATCTTGGTATATCCAAAGCATCTTCAACTTTACAGCTTCTTGTTTCAATGTCTGGGATCCACACATGATCTTTTGGGCTCCTTCAAAGGGTTTGGGCCATTTCTCTAGCTCTTCCCTCTGTAGCACTCTAGGATCTGGTTGACTCCACTCCAATGCTGCTACTGTTCTTGATGATCATCCTACATGCTGACATCTTCAATTTGCTGAGAGTCTTTCACTGCAACTAGGCTTTACCAATAGCCTCTCTTCATGGTGACAAGCCTCAACTTCTTTGCATGACTCCTTCATTCCTGGGTCATAAACTGAAAATGAAGCTGCACCTTCACCAGTGGCCTTCCCTGGTCTCTCACAGTACCAAGTCTCAGCTGTTCTTCATTGTCGTGCCCACCTCGGCCGGCAAGGAAGACGCAACACGGTCAGATTCTTCTCAACAGCCTTTATTGCGCTCGCCTTATATACACAACAGGCTGTGGTTGTATGCTAATTATCTTTCAGGGATTGGCAGAGCACGAATCACCCCACTATCACCCCAGCTACTTGTCTTCCAGATATTGGCGCAGCATCAACCACCCCATTAGCATAGTACTGCCCCAGCCAGATTGACGCCAGGTGCAAACCCGCATATGCGCAGTACTGTTGTTCACCACAGGAGGGCGCCAGATCATCTCATTATCCTAAGGCCACCCTAGCAAGGGGACAAGCCTGGGCATGCGCGATAAGTTGTTTACATTCAGACGGGACTGGATGTTGGCGCCATCTTTGTTTTACCATGCCGCTCCCTACACTTCATGACCCCTTCATGCCTTCAAACCAGTACCACCTGGGTGATTCTTACAGATTACCAAGTACAGCTGCAACACTGGGTACAACCATGGCTATCGTCGGAACACAGCTACTTTGTGCTCTCAGAAAACATTTCCCAGAATATTTCACCACAGTGATGCTGGTCTTTTCTTAATCACAATTATTTCTTTGCTCCAGCTAACCAACATCAATTGTCTCAGTAGTCCCTTCTATTCTTGACTCTAAAGCCAAGGCCACATGCTGCTTGCTGGAGCTGGAACATGGCCCCCTTGTTCTATTACATTATCATCAGCTTTCTGTTTTCCAACTCCTCCACTGCTTAAGCTTGGCTATCCTGGAACTTGCTCTGTAGATTGGCCTCAAACTCAAGAGATCTGCATGGCCTAGTCTCCTGGGATCAAAGGCATGTACCACAATGTCTGGACTTTGTTTTTCTTTACCTGGAGATTGCTTTGTTACAGGCTGGTCTTGATCTTAGAGATCTGCTTGTTTCTGTCTCCTGGCATTAAAGGCACATGCCACCATGCCTGAACCTAAGCTTGTCATTATAGATCTTAAGTTGAAAACTGAGAATAGTCATCACAATCAATCCCTTGTCAATATGACACATATTCATATCTCCTTATGTCCAAATGAAAACAATAACTGGGTCATAGCAATGCCTAAGATGATAAAATTCTCCCTCATACAACTGCAAATGCTTAAGTTTAGCTGGGTGGGATCTTGCCCTGAGATCATCACTCCCTTAACGCCATTTAATACCCTTGAACATAGGATTTAGCTTCATTCCACTTCCTGGTGCTCCTTTATTCTTGGAACCATACGTTTTGTATTTTTCCTCTCTAAGCTTGCTGTGCTTGATCAAATCACTCTTCATGAAAGTAAACCAGAAGACAAAGTCTTCGGGCTTTGAGATTTCCTTTGTTAAGGCAATTAATATAAATCTGTTTACTCTGGCAGACTCTTTGGACAAAAGCTACACTCTTCACCGTAAGAATAGTCATAATAAGAACAATCTCCAGAGTTCAAATCAATTAAAGCACCAATGTCTTCCACATTCCTACTAGGATGGCTCATTAATATCCATTAAAGCATTCCATGGCTTTCCAAATCCAAAGTCCCCAAATCCTCATTCCTCCAAACAAAAACACGGTCAGGCGTATCATAGCAATATTGGTCCCTGGTATCAATTTATCTTAGTTGGGTTTTCCAACCATGAAGAAACACCATGTTCAAGGCAACTTTTATGTAGGCTAACATTTAATAGGGGCTGGCTTACAGTTTCATAGGTTTAGTGCATTATCATCATAGCAGGAAGCATGGCAGCATGCAGGCAGACGTTGTGTTGGAGAAGAAGCTAAGAGTTCTGCTTTTTGATTCAAAGGCAAACAGAGGAGACCGGCATTCCCAAGCAGCTAGGAGGAAGCTCTCTTCCACTATAGGTAGCTCCTCCTAAACATGGGAGGAGACCTCCAAAGCCTACAGTGACACTTCCTTAAACAAGGCTACACCTCCTAACAGGACCACTTCCTTGGAGCCAAGCATATTCAAACACCCAGAATCCACAAGATGGCTCAAAACTGTCCTAACCCCCATTTCAGGGGATCTGACACCCTCTTCTGACCTGAACAGACTCACCAGGCATGAAACACACACACACACACACACACACACACACACACACACACACACAGGGGTGGGGGGGAGAGAGAGAAAGGGAGAGAGAGAGAGAGAGAGAGAGAGAGAAAGAGAGAGAAAGAGAGAACATTCATATATATAAAGTTAAATAAAAAACCCCAGATGCCTGTAAAAATAAAATGATATTACATGAGATCCATGCTAATTAAGCTACTATTACTACAAAAGAGGTAATTATATAAGTGTATGTTAAATGCTTCACATAGTAACCTTTTTACTCTCTATATGTGTCACATAACATTGTTATATACTATAAACATATATGATTTAAAACTATATGTAAAGTAATGGCATGCATGCTAATTAGCTCAGTTTAATACTATACATATACAAAAACTTTATATGCTATAAACATATAAACATTTTGTCACCCAAATCTTAATAATGCTGGAAAACTATCAAAAGACAGAAAGAAGGAGAGACTTTTGGTGAGAAAAATCACTCAATGTATGAGGAACTAAATAAGCTTAACGTTGACTTCTCACTATAATAGAGGGCAGCCAGAGGGCAATGGGGTGGAAAACAGCTCCAGAAACAAACATAGTCAACCAAACATTAAATATCTAGCAAAACTATTCTTTAAAAAACATTTTGAAGGGGGCTGGAGAGATGGCTCAGCGGTTAAGAGCACTGACTGCTCTTCCAGAGGTCCTGAGTTCAATTCCCAGCAACCACATGGTGGCTCACAGCCATCTGTAATGGGATCCGATGCCCTCTTCTGGTGTGTCTGAAGACAGAAACAGGGTACTCATATACATAAATAAACAAAAATTGTAAGAAAGCCACATTCTTAGATTAAAAACAACAGCAACAAAATCCCACCCAAGAATCAGGCTCATACTTCTTCCCTATGTGTGAGCACCAGCTGCATGTGAGTGCACTGGGCACTGTAGATAAAATGCGATTTAAGAAATGGCATCTGCTGGATTTGCTGAAGCTTTCAGTCAACTAGTGTTGAAGTACACAGGTAATAATACAAAATTACATGGGCACAAAACCTGAATTTGAGACACTCTCCCCATGGCTGTTACAGAGAAACTTTATGAAAGCTCTAAAGAAATGAACGTTCAGTGAAGTCTAAAGGAGGTACAGAGGATTGCATTCGAACCATCAGACCCCAAAGAAAAATCACAGTACTGTAAGGCATAAGTGGGAAGTGGACCTGGTTTTCTGAAGCGTTTGAAAGCACAATGAAGAGGGGAGGAGTAATGGTGACAAAGACATCATAGAGTTTTGTTATGATGGAGTAAACAAAGCCAAAATGGGGCTTCCTCATTCTTGTTTGCTCAAAAACAAAACAGAAAAGAGATTAGGGATTATGGGCAAAGTCATACTAAAACTGAAGACCACACAATAAAAGATGCATAAACAGAAATGGGAATGGATCTAGAGGCTCCATAAAGAAAGCTAACCTCAGCCTTATTTATAATAGCCAGAAACTGGAAAGAACTCAGATGCCCTTCAACAGAGGAATGGATACAGAAAATGTGGTACATCTACACAATGGAGTACTATTCAGCTATCAAAAACAATGACTTCATGAAACTCATAGGCAAATGGAATGAACTAAAAAATAACATCCTGAGTGAGGTAACTCAATCACAGAAAAACACACTTGGTATGCACTCACTGATAAGTGTATCCACTTAGCCAAAAAGCTCAACTTACCCAAGATGCAATCCACAGACCACAAGAACCTCAAGAAGAAGGATGACCAAAATGCAGATGCTCCCACTCCTTCTTAAAAGGGGGAAAATATCCATAGGAGGGGATATGAAAGCAAAGTTTAGAGCAGCGACTCAAGGAATGGCCATTTAGAGCCTACCTCACACATGGCCCATATATATACAGCCACCAAAACTAGATAAGATTGATGAAGCTAAAAAATGCATGCTGAAAGGGGCCAGATATAGATCTCTCCTGAGAGACACATCCAGAGCATGTCCAATACAGAGGTCAATGCTAGCAGCAAATTACTGAACTGAGAACAGGACCCCCTTGTGGAGAATTAGAGGAAGTATTGAAAGAGCTGAAGGGGCCTGCAACCCCATAAGAACAACAATGCCAACCAACCAGAGCTCCCAGGGACTAAACCACTACCGAAAGACTATAAATGGACTAACCCAGGGCTCTAACTGCATATGTAGCAGAGGATGGCCTTGCTGGGCACCAGTGGAAGGGGAAGCCCTTGGTCCTGCCAAGGTTGGACCCCCAGTGCAGGGGATTTTACAGGGGGGCAATAAGGGGGATGTATAGAGGGAATACCCGTATGGGAGAGGGGGAGGGGGAGGGGGAGGGGAGGGAATGTGGGCTTATGGACAGGAAACCAGGAAGAGGAATAACGTTTGAAATGTAAGTAAAGAAATATATCTAATAAAAAAAATTTTTTTTAAAAAGCTAACCTCACATAAACAGCTACTCAAACATTCCAGAAGTGAAGTGACCGTGACCCTAGGGTAGGCTAGGTGGCTTAACAAGTTTTTCTACCATAGATGACTAAGGAATGTTGAGTGGAAAAGCAGCCATACCCAGGGAAAAGCACACTGATTAGTTTTCAATACCAAATGGTCAACCCTGAAAACATACATCCAAGTAACACCATACTAAGCTTATATATGTGAATGTGTGTGTATGTATGTATATATGTGTATATATATGCATATATGTATATAATGACAATTAATGAAAAATAGGCCAGGAATTTTAAAGAGATAAAGAAGGGGGTATATGGCAGTGTCTAGAGGGAAAGGGGAAATTATGTAATTATAATCGCAAAAACTGACAACAGAATTTTAAAGGAAAAATTTTTACAAAAAAATAAGACAAAACACAACCAATAAACAGTGGATAGAATCTTATGGCTTACAGAAACTTCAAGGGGCAATGTCTAGAAGACTATAGGATAAACACTCAAGTGTTTCTTCACTGTTAGATTCACTATGGTGAAGCTCAAGAGAGGAAATTATGGATATGTATACATTTAGATTTCATCAGTACCAAAGGTACAATTGACAAAATAAAAGGCTAGCATTTATCCTGGTTAATTATCTTGGTAGACCAATCTTTAAGTTCAGCAAATTCCAACATCCTGTGGGGTCATCAAGTGTATTTTTTAAAAATCTTTAGCATCAAAAGAAAGAACTCTTTTAAAATCGGATTGTTTCACACTGAAGGAAACTGGTACCTGGTAGCCCCATTGTTGTTACCATCTGCTGCACAGTCACCATGTGGCCTATGGGCGGCCATGCTAAAACAAAGACAACAGACACACAGCTCTGGGTCTAAGAAGGAAGCAAAGCAGCAGAGGGGAGAAAGGTTCGATTCTAGTACATATCGCTAGACCAAGTTTTTCTTTAGCACTGTTACATGTTGGATGTGAAGTGTTTCCTGAAATGCTTGTATGTTCAAGGCATGGCCAGTCTTCAGCTATCAGCTCCAATCACTGAGAGGTGCTTATGTCATGAAAACTCTTATCTAATCAGTAAACTGATCCACGTATACATTCCTAGATGAATGGAGTATTTTGAGGTGATGGAACCCATGGGAAATGGGGCCTGACCAAAGACAGTTGCTGGGGCATGCTTTTCAAGGATAGAACTCAACGTCTTGGCTTCCTGGCTGCCAGGGTAAGCCATCTCATAAACAACATGAGACTCAGACCTACCTAAAGCAACAGGCAACTCTGAGCCTGGACTATAAGCCAAGTATGTATTTTCTCTTTTATTGTTCAGGTACAACTAACACATACTGTTCTTGCTTTGTGTGCTTGCTATAACAAATTACCACATACTTAGTGACTTGAAACAAATTTATTTTCTCATACTTCTGAAGGTCAGAAGTTCAAAATCAGTTTTACTAGGTTGAAACCAAGACAAGGAGGGCCATGCTTCCCCTGAAGCTGGGAAAGATGGATGCAGGGAATCCATTCTTGCATCAACCAGCTTCTGGTGGATAGTGTTCCTTGACTTGATACAGGGTGTTTCCAAACCCACCCCTCCTCCTTCACACAACCTCCTCTTTAGGTGCCAATGCCCATCTGACTCTCTCTTCAAGGATGTTATGATGGCATTTGGGCCCACCTTGATAGCCCTCCATTATTTCCCACCTGAGCATCCTTAATCACATCTGCAAAGCCTTATAAGATTAACATTTACAGAACCTAGAGATCAGGACTTGTTATCTTTAGAGACCACTTGTCAGTTTACTACAGCATATTTCAGTTTAAATAGTTGTCCCTTAGTATTTATAGGAGATTGGTTCCAGGACCCTCCCGGGATACTAGGATCCTCAAATAGCCAAGTCCCTTACACACAATAGGATAATGTTTGCATACAACCTATGTATATCTTGCTATGTACTTATAACACTTAAAATATAGAACTATAAAAATATTGTTATACATACTTGCTTAGGGGAAATATACATTGCATAAGACACATTTTGTAAAACAACTTTAATGTGCAGTTGACTGGATATGCATGTATCACATACGCATGTGGAAAGATGATTAATATTTACATATTAGATAAGTGCTACCTCTAATAAAGAGAGCTGTTATAACAGGAGTGTTTCCTTTCCTATTATAAATAAACTTGTGGAGAGGGAGAGACTCTGAGAGAACATAGAGTTCGGGGCTCAGCCATTCCAGGACCTTAAGTGATGCCAGTCTTCAGCCATTTCCAATAAGGCACCAGACAAGTGAAAGAGCCATGTTGGGAGGACAAACTCCAGGATGGCATTTCTCTAGTTGACATTAAGTGAAACAGAGCTTCCCAGAGAAGTATAGACTGTGAAACAAGTCTTGAGAGTAAAAATGTTTCCAGACACTAAGTTTCAGGATAGCTGCTATGTAACTATTTAGAAACGGGTACCAAGAGATAAATTGCTGATATAACAAGACTCCTAAAATGTGGGCTTTGGTTGGGAGCTACATCTTGGTAAAAACAACAAAACATGATACAGGGAAGACGTCAAGGTGATTTTTACTGGAAACTAAACATGGTGACAAAGTCTGGCAGCCTTTTCTAGTCACATGGCAGACAGAACTGGCTAAGAATTCTAGGTTTCATGCTGAAAGTATATAAAGTGAACTAGAAGAGGGACTGTTGTTTCTTGAGGCAACATTCACAGAAATCAACCCTGAACCACAATCGTCTGGTGTTGGAAAATAAAACGGTTCCACATATACTTCTAGTCAATGAGTCTCAAAGTAAGAAATGATCCATGGCAGAAAGCAAATCTAGCACACTGCTAGTCAAATCTTTCAAGGGCAAGATAATGAGGCTTTAATAGTATTTAAAAACCAAAATAAGATGCCATCCGATGCCTAACAGACATTATTTGGAGAATCCAACTTAGGCTCTGACTGCTACACAAACTCAACACTTCAGGCTATTTTGCCACAACAACCAAAGGCTAAGCCCAAGGAAATGCAGTCCTGTATAAAAGCATGTAGGAGTGTGATAGTGGACTATTAAAAATAACTTGTTACGTAAGAAACCCACACTTTAAATGAATTATAGTATTTCACACTGAAATAGTTTATAGAACAGAGCTACTTAAATCCACAACTTCCTCCATAAAAAGACACTGTACTCAGACACTAAACTATATAAAAAGCCATTTCTTATAAGAATATTAAAAGCATACATTCAAGGCCCAAGGGCTCCACCACAAACAGGAGAGATATTAGTCAGCTGGCTAGTCCGTGCATCACACTTCACTCCACTTTTGAGCTCAGTTGGTAGAGCATGAGACCTAATCTCAGTGTCGTGGGTTTGTGCTCCACATTGGGCGCCATCTATTGCAAAATTATAAAAAGTGGGACTGTCTTTTGCCCCACTAGATCCAGCACCACATTGAGGGTTTTCCAGCTTGCAGAACATACAAATTCTGCTCCTGGTTCACAACTGTGTGTGGTGGACAGATAACTAGGAGCAGCCATACTTAAGAAGCCTATCACCTGTCTTTGCTTTATACGTTAAAATTCTTTATTTCAAGCCTGAGTCTTTTAAGAGTAACAATGTGAGACTGAGGATCTGGAAAGTAATGGGGAATATTTTACATGTAAAGGGAATGCTCATCACTGGGATGTTAATCGATTGTAACTTATAATCTAATATGGTCCCCAATGTCAATGCTACCAAAGGTTCAATCAGTCTAGGATGCATGGATGTGAATCTAGACTAAGTTTAAGCCTAAGTCTTATAAACTCCTATGGCTTCTGCTTTTGTGTTTTAGAATGCCTGGGTTGCCTTTAGAAGTTCAGATGCCTTGTTGAAAGAGTACATGGAGAAGCCATGTGAAGACAGCCATGCAGAGAGTGAGGGATAGATAATGCCAGCATTACAGAAGAAGGAGGCACAGAAGAGCAGAGCAAGTAAGGGAGAGAATATCAGAATGTAAGAGAACATCAAAGTTGACGACTACACGGACTAAGCTATGATGTCCATGACGGTCAGTCACATAAGTGAGCATCATGAGTCCCAGCTCAGTAATTGTCTAAATGATTTTAAGTCCATTGACATCCAAGATCTTAGGAACTATCCAACTAAGCACATCAACTCCACTGAATACTGAAAGATGAGGAAAGGGTTGTTCTCAGCCACTAATGTTTTGAGTGACTTGTTATGCAGTAATAAATGACCTTCCACACTCAAAGTGATTAGGATTCAGAATGAATATACTACATAAAGAGCAACTACAGACCATGTGTAGTCTTGGCTGTCCTGGAACTGCTCTGTGATCTGCCTACCTCTGCCTGGACTAAAGGCATATGTCACCACTGCCAGCCAGCAAAACTTCAGACTTTTAAATGATTAATTTTCTTAAGTTGAAAAGGACTAATTTTGAAACTTAAGAAAAACCTCTAACTCTTCAAAAGAGAAATGTATTCACAGGAGGAAAATAAAAATGGCTACTAAGCACTAATTTTTCATTACTTAAAGGAACCTTAATATTTAAATGCTTCTAATGAAAACATAAAACATCAGAATATTCTATATCATAAAAATTTCTGAGACTAAATTCAAGTATAATTTTTAAAGTGCTAAGTCAAACAAGACATTGTGTGTGTGTACATGTGTGTACATGTGTGTGTGCCTGTGTATGAGTGTGTATGAGTGTGTGCGAGGATGTGTGTCTATGTGTGTGCATGTGTGTGCGTGTGTGTGTGCATGGATATGTGTGTGCATGTGTGTGAGTGTGTGTGCCTGTGTATGAGTATGAGAGTGTGTGTGCATGTGTATGAGTGTATGCATGTGTGTGTGCCTGTGTACAAGTGTATGCATGTGTGTGTGCCTGTGTAAGAGTGTATGTGTGTGCATGTGTGTGCTCTCCTTTTTAGTGTTAGAAGAAAGGTACTGAGAACATGACTGGAGGAGTCATCAGTGTACTACCCAGTTGTGAACCCTGTAAGCTACAGTAACATGTTAAAGGAGAAATCACCCACTTTATGATTTAAAAACTGAAACTCATACCTGGTACTGATATTGGGACCAAGAACACCTCGAGTGGTCATAGGTCTTAACGGAAAACCTATACTACTCTGCTAAGTGAATATAGTGTTAAACCAACACCTAATGACATTATTATACCTATAAATTACTGCATATTTCAGCCTTCATTGAAGAAGGTTCTTTTTGTAGTATATGGCGATTAACACAGAGACTTAAACTGGTCAAGGCACATAGAAAATGAAACTAGAATGTTCAGTCTTAAATGGGACATCTCTAGCACTTCCCCCTCCTCCCAAGTCTCAAGGATCATTACGCAGCAAATGGGAAGATTAAGAGTCGTAGAGGACGCAAACAAAGAAATACTGGTTTAGGACACAACAGACACGTTTCACTCTGGTACCCATTCAGGATTGTGAATCCTAAAAGACCGCCAAAGAGCCCATTCCGATGCAATCACACTAGGGTCTCTTTTATTCAAGCAGCCAGACAGGAGGGTGAAGCCCCAAGCCTTCAGCAGGACAAAGGTTTATAGGAAATGTCGAGCAAGAGAGGGGGTGCCCAGCCTGGCAAACATCTCTCTGAGTGACTGTTATAAGCTGACAGGTGGGTGCTCTGAAGCAAGACCATGAACACTCACAAACGGTCTGAAAGTACATCCGGGACTATCAGACTAATCCTGATTGGCTGTTGCTAGGGAGTATCTAGGAAGCAATTCTGAGGTATGGGCCGGGACAAGCCATAGGGTCCTTCCTGGTACTTGGGTGCAGCTTGAGTTCAGCTGCAGGTCAAGTTCTCAGGCTCTTTTTCTTTTAAAACGGAGGCTGGTCCCAAGATGGAGTAGGTTTGGCCTCTCAACACATATGAACTCACAAGAGGTTATGACATCATACAAAAGACTCAGGCCAATTCACATCAGACCAAGATTCCATCCTAGAAGACAGATAAGCTTAAAGTCTTACCCTAGCGAAGGAGCGATTGGAAACTGAGAGTTGCCGAGAGTGGGAGAGTCAGTTTTTTAAGCCCTTTGTAAGTTGACCATGTTCCAGTAGGAACCTCCACATCGAAGAGTACACTAGCAGTGCAAATTATACTGGATGGATTTAACAAAATAAAAGAGTACACAGCACTGGATGAGTAGGGAACGGGTGTAGACATGGGAGGGATTGGGGGAAGGGTGAATATGATCAAAATCCATTATATAAACATTTCAAAGAATTCAAATACAAAATGATTTTTATTCAAGTATGAAAAATAAGGAATATATATGCATAACAAAGATTGAAAGAACTAAAATTGTTAGAATGGTAAGGGAATTATAACGACTTGTATTTGGATTTTGTTTGTTTTTTGTTTTTTGCTTTTTTTTTTTTTTTTTTCTCAGACAGGATTTCTCTATATAGCTCTGGCTGTCCTGGAATTCACTCTTCAAGACCAAGCTGGCCTTGAACTCACAGAGCTCAACCTGCCTCTACATCTCCAGTGCTGAGACTAAAGGAGTGTGCCACCATTGCCTGGTTCAGCTTGTCTTTTATGTTTTGTATTTTCCAAACGTTTTTATGAGCACGTATTACCTTTACAGCAAGTAAATAACATTACTCAAATCATATTGCTTTAAGCTATTGATTAATTAAGAATAAGTTCCCGGGGCTGGAGAGATGGCTCAGCGGCTAAGAGCACTGACTGCTCTTCCAGAGGTCCTGAGTTCAAGTCCCAGCAACCACATGGTGGCTCACAACCATCTGTAGTGGGATCTGATGCCCTCTTCTGGTGTGTCTGAAGATAGCTACAGTGTACTCATATACACAAAAATATGAATGAATTTTTTTAAAAGAATATGTTCCTAACTATGGTTACTTACTATAATTATACCTTTTGAAATTCCAGAGTAAATTTAGCTATGGTTTTGAATCCATAAAAGGATGAGGAGACAGAACTAAACACTGGAATGTCGAAAGCCAGTACTCAGGGAGAGAACACCTTGCTGAGGCCTCTAACTCCTTCCAGCTGCCTCTTTTTCAGGTTGTTGTTTCCTTATTTTTTAATTCACTTTACATCCAGATAATAGCCCCTCTCCTCTCCTCCCAGTCCCACCCTTACAAATCCCTTCCACTATTTCTCCCACTCCGTCTCCTCAGAGAAGGGGAGCCCATCCCTCTTGGGGCATCTTAGTCCCAGCAAGTGTAGGCACTGAGGCCCACTGAGGCCCGACCAGGCAGTCCAGGTAGGGAAAAGGGGTGGGACAGCTGCAGTAAAGGAAGTAGGTGTTGACAAAGGCTTTCCTAGTGCACCTTACATTTACACTCAGCGTCTGAAACAAGGAGACATATGTACATTTGTAAGACAACAATTTTATAGCATTCTACTAAAATATTTTCTCAGCCTTTTACATGTCTATTGAATTTATATTCATAATTGTTAGTACATTTTTAGCAGAATCACACACTAATGCAGGGGATTAATTTGTACTATTGACAGTTTGCTTTTCTTTCAAAGGATTTCCCCCTTAATTGGTCAGCACACACAGAGGAAGAACACTTAATATATTTAGACACGTTTCTACTTAGAGGCATTTGAATAACTTTGAATTTATTGGTATTTAGGAGATTTTAAAAATAACTGTTTTGGGTTTTCCTGTCTGAAGCTTGCTGTGGGAAGACTGATTTAGCTTCTGTTGGATCTTGCCTTTGAAAGCCACCTTTTCACTTCCACTCTCAGGAGCCCAAACTAGCCCTCTTCCTTTCAGTTGATACCTCATTCTGTTGGAGAGACACCTAAATTCCTCCTCCTTATTCTCTCAGGATTTATGGGTAAACGTCTCAACTTTACCTCTTGTAGAGATGGGTTTATTTTTAAAATGCTTGGATGTTTGGGCATTAGTTCTTCATCCGATGAAAAAATTACACTTTTCCTGTCTTCATGTGGCCTGTCTTCTAGTTCAGAAGTGTTTGGCACACGTGGCATTTCATCCTCTTCTATTATCTGCAGGGTATGAATGGGGGGCAGCGTGACATCTTCCGGCGGTGTTGAGTCACCACTTTTGGGTAAAGAGAACTCTGAATAATTTTGGTCCAACAGCTTTAAAACTGGTATGACCCGGCCTTCCTTATCACTGTAATCCACTAACTAAAACAAAACAAAACAGAATAAACATAATTAATCATTATTCACTAGTGAGTTTCAAAATCAATAAATCAATTATGTCTGTCCTTTACATATTGATATTTGTAAGTCATTACATTCCTCAAGAAGCCGTTGGGAAATCTTATACTTGGCCTGAGCGTAGATCATTATCTGAAATGTGATAAAGCAACTGTTCACGAAGCCATGGCCGCATATGTCTGAAGTGCGTAAACTGGCGACCAGCTAAGGAAATCTGGGGGCCGATGTCTTATTGTCACGTTATCACTGATGCTATGAAACAAGGGAAGCTTTAGTGCCAAAATACCACAATTACATCATAAAATAAAGGAAATGTGATAGTGAAGAAAAGGAGAATAAAGGCTGGCTTCTTAAGTGAAGTGTACTCTGTGTTCTACCGTCTCCATCTGACTTGGGGAAAACAGTGCATCTCACGCTTGCCAGTCAGAGACCCAATATGGAAACAATTAAGTAGCATCAGAAAGCAGAAACAAATCCTTTACCGATCTACATGGCGATTTATTCCTTAATAGAATGAAAAATTACATTTAGATAATTCCATTTTCACTGACTTCTATCATTAAATGTATATTGTTAGATTCTCATTCTAATGAGCAATTCTAGTGAAAGTAAAAACAGGCTTAAGTCATCTGCTCCTCAGGTCTTAAGTAAAATCTCACGGGCTTTCTCCTTTTCTAAATGTTACTGTTTTGTGCTCAAGTCTGTTTCCATAGGGCAATTTATTTTGAAACTAATAGTATAGATATTGTCATAACAAAAATAACTGAATAACTTTAGGGATACATTTTAAGGTTTACCTATAACTGTTCTACTTATATTCCATCTCTTCATAGATTGATGACTATTAGAAATTCCCTTTTGGCTCAGAGTGGTTAAGAACACCAACTGCTCTTCCAGAGGTCCTGAGTTCAATTCCCAGCAACCACATGGTGGCTCACAACCATCTACAACTCCAGCTCCCAGAAAGATCCAGCGCCTTCTTTTTCCTCTGTGGGAACCAGTCATGAATATGCACGCCCGGGCCATCCATGTAAAACACAGAACATAAAAGAAGAAATTCTCTTACCTCGTTTGAAATAGCTTCAGATTTTCTGTAATGAATATCTGTTTAAAAAAATTACAAGTTCTCTGTTTTATTTAAATAATATTGCATTACTTACATGTATATACACTGATGAACTATGACTATAATTTTTCTCCCTTCAAAGAAAGGACAACTTACAGCAGCTATTCAAACATGAGCACTGCCTTAGTGAAAACATGGTGACAAGCCTCTGGGAAGAAGAAGGGGTGTAGAAAAAGAATGGAGCATGTGGGAATTGATGTTGAGCCTTAATATTTTCCCCCAAGTCCCTGAGCCATTTTATATCCCACCAACAATGTACAAGGTTTTCCATTTCCCCACAGCCTGGTCAACACTTGTTATCTTTTCACTTTTTGGTATATGATCAGGTATATGGTATTATGGTTTTTGTGAGCATTTTGTCTAAGCTCTGCCCCACAGTTACTTGGCAACAGCCAGGTGTACCTGACTCACTATAAAAGGGGATGCTTGCCTCCTCCTCACTCTCTTACTCTTGCTTTCCTGCTCCTACTCTGTCCTCTCACCCCTCCCCCTCTCCCCCCAAGAGCTAATGGCCTACCTCTACCCCCCCTCCTCTCTCCTCTCTCTCTCTCTCTCTCTCTCTCTCTCTCTCTCTCTCTCTCTCTCTCTCTCTCTCTCTGTCTATACTACCTTCTCAACTGCCCTCCCCATGCCCTGAATAAACTCTATGCTATACAGTCATGTGGCTGGTCCCTCAGGGGGAAGGGATGCCTCAGCATGGGCCCGCGGAGGGGCCATCATACATCTACTAAACATATTCCTTCTCCCTTTATCTTTTATAAACACAAGTTTTGATTTACACTGAACTGGTGATTAGTGATTTTGAACATTTGTTTTCTTTTTTATAGAGATTTGTATACAAATCTGAGCCATTTTTAATCAGGTTATTTACATTGACTTGTTTTTGTTGTTAGTGAACTGAAAAATGGGTATTAGCCACTTACCATGCATGCTTTGCAGACCTTCTGTCCATTCTGTGCTTGCCTTTTTACTCACTGTCTGCTGTCAGGGGCTCTTTAGCTGGATATAGTCCAGCTGTTTTTGTGTTTGGACTTGTGCTTTCACTGTCTCATTAAAGGAATTATCACCTGCACCAACATCATTGAACTCTTCTCATATATTGCCCGCAAATCTTATAGTTTCAAGACTCATGTTTTAAATTTTTAATTCTCTTTAACTCACTTTCTTTTTGTAGCTAGCTCATGGGGAGAATGAAGTGGGTTTTTTACATGATTCTGTATTGTGCAGCTTTGTCAGATTTATTAGTTCTAATATGTTTTTCTTGTAGAGCTTTAGGGGGTTGCACATATAAGATCATGCCCTGTGCTGTCAAACTGCCTTCTACATATCTGTGTCTGTCCCCACTGATGACTGCTGCTGTCAACCTTGGTAGGAGAAGCTCCTTTTTTGCAGCATTCAGCAGTCGGTGCAGAAGCTCAGAACTGGTCACAGCACTCAGGATTGCTTCATACTCAGCCCTGAGCAGGACATGCAAATCACACCGTCAAGGCTCGTGGAGGTGTGAGACACCGAGTAGAAAGACTCTCAGAAGATGAGGAGGAGTATCATGAAATGCACATTCTGGACAGGGTGTGTCCATTGCACCCATGAAATCATAGTAGCTACCTACACACAACCTGTGCAAAATCAAGCCAGCCAACTCACCAGCATGAGTAGAGGGGCTCTGATGAGGCTCTACCCTAGCTGAGGAGCCGTTGATACTGATTTTTCTGTGGGTTGTTCCAGTGGGTGGTGCTGTACACACATGCACACAGGCAGCACTCACGGGCTCAGGGGTTATTAAAAAGAAACAATGACATCAAGTTGGAAAGGAAAGTGTTGGGGATCCAGAGAGGGGTGAAGGGAGCACTTAGATGGGAAATTATCAAAAGATAGAGAGATTCTAAAAATGCCAGGTCATGTCCGGTAAAAATAAAGTGGTGCCATCTTCCTTTCTGAGCTAGATGGCAGTGATATCCTTTTCCTGACTGATCGCTCTCTTAGGATTTCCAGTACTGTGCTCAATACAACAATCAGGGAAGGACATCCTTGCCTTGCTCCAAGATTAGAGAAAAACTATACATTAAAAATTGGAAGAGGAGTCAGGCATAGTGGCACATGAGAGGTGGAGGCTGGGGGACTGCTTTGAGTTTAAGGCCAGCTAGCATGGTCTACATAGTGGGTTTTTTCTTTCTTTTTTAGATGGTCCCCCCCCCCCCCCCAGAGCTGGGGACTGAACTCAGGGCCCTGCGCTTGCTAAGCAAGTGCTCTACCACTGAGCTAAATCCCCAACCTTTAGATGTTTTTTTAATGTGAATGAGTGTCTTCCTGCGTATATATCTGTACATTGTGTGTGTGCCTTTTCCTTGGGGAGGTCAGAAGAGGATGTTAGATTCCCTGGAACTGGAGTTACAGATGGTTGTGAGCCACCAGGTGGGTGCTGAGAACTGGACCTGGGTCCCCGGCAAGAGCAACAAAAACTCAAACTTCTGAACCATCTCTCCAGCCACACTTTTATTTTTTCCTAGTCTAGCTCAATTTGTCAATTTTATTTACATTTTTTAAACTTAGCTTCATTGATTTTTTTCAATTCTCTAATTGAAAAAAAAATCTATGATCTTTATTACCTCTGACTTTGAAGTTAGCTCCTGTTCTAGTTC
The DNA here is from genome assembly GCF_021556685.1 of Rattus norvegicus. Classification (NCBI taxonomy): domain Eukaryota; kingdom Metazoa; phylum Chordata; class Mammalia; order Rodentia; family Muridae; genus Rattus; species Rattus norvegicus. Next base: position 75,650,046 of record NC_141542.1, read on the forward strand.
TTAGTGGCATGAAGTTAAGTTGTTTAATTTTAGGTCTTTTCCAAAAAAGCATTCTTTACTTTTAATATTCTTTACTTCTTTACTTTTAATTATGCGCGCAAGTGCGTGCGTGCGTGTGTGCGTGTGTGTGTGTGTGTGTGTGTGTGTGTGTGTGTGTGTGTGTGTACGTACTCATGTATTCTGGTGACTATGGAAACTAGAGGCACTGGATTTCCCAGCAGCTGGAGTTACAGGCAGTGGTGAACTGTCTGACACCGAATTCTGCAAGAGCATCAGGCACTGGGAGTTATGGAGCCCCAGATCTTTTTTCTACAGGAACCTTTATTGCCATAAAAACCTGACGTCTTAATGTCAATGTCCCTTTCAGCATTGCTTTTGCTTCAGTGAATGTATTTAGGGTGTTTTCTAATTCTTCCTTGCATTGAGCCAGTGTTTTACTGGTTGTTAAAAATAAAAATTAAATTCCTACATAGTGAGAATTTTCATTTTCTTCGCTGACAGTTCTAACTTCACTCCATTGTAATTGAAAAGGTATTTGGTACGACATAAATCACTCTCAATTTGTTGGCTTGTTTAGTGATATCTACTTTGGAGAATATTCGACGAACTCCTGAGGAGAACAGATAGTCTATGCTGTTCTCTCTCTCTCTCTCTCTCTCTCTCTCTCTCTCTCTATATATATATATATATATATATATATATATATATATATATGTATATATATATATATCTCCACACACACGCACACACATATACACACACACACATACATATACATTTGGACTATAGTTAAGTGAATTTACAGTGCTATGAAATTCTCTTTTTAATTTCTGTCTTGTACTATTAATTATAGAAAGTGCCCTTTCCCATTATTTTTGTATTGTTACCTGATTCCCTTTTATCCTCGCTTGCATATTGTTAAGTTCTCTGACACTGGTTGCATATATTTACAATTATTTCTTTTTGATATGTTGACCCCTTTGTCATCATATAATGGACTTATTAGTCTCCTTTAAAGTTTTGACTAGTGTTTTTATGATACAAGCACAGCCACCCCAGTCTCTTTTAGCTTCTACTTGTGTGGATTTGGACTCATGTTGTCAGGTAGGAAGGTAAGCACCGTTATTGGAGACCTATCTTGATGGGCCCATTTTCCTTGTTACTTTGTGTTGATATTTTCACATAAGAGAAAACAGCCATTTCTTTCTCTTGTTAAAGCATTGTACAGCAAACCTTCACCAGGCTGACTGATTAGAGATTCTGGGGCCTCTTAAAACTTTCATTCAAGTTCAAATTATCTTTGTTCTCAATGATTATTAGTGTTAGATCACCAATGCACCTAGACAAGCAAGACAAGAGTCAGTGCCTCAGCCTGTCTGTGGGGAAAATCAGAATGTTGGCTTCCAACTCCTGATTCCTCTTGCCCTAGCCACTTAAGTGACTATATTACAGGCATGCACAACCATACATGGTACATTTTTTATTCTTAGTGTGTCTCAAACATCTAGAGTATGCTAAGTCTTAACAGTGTTCTGATACAAGCAAGACAGAAGGCCATGTCTTAGGATGTACTGAGAAAAATAAAAATATTAGCTTATAGCTTATGCTCTTAGTTCTTGACCTCCACAGTGGTGCCTTAAGTATTCCTAGGAGCTAAAATAGAGCAGGTTTTGTGCTCACTCAGCATTTGGGAGCCTGTCAGTCAGTTTTTGGATTTCTTGTAAAAAGGAATTGATTTATAAATTGTTGGAATTGGAGTATCTTTAGAGGGCCAGAAAGGTCTCAGAGTTCATGTCTTGGTGACATTCTTCCCTCAACTCATTTTTCCTAGCTGTGGTATGTCAGCTATAAAAGAAATAAGAACCGATTGTTTTATGGATATGGTGCATAAGAAGGAAATAGCAATATGGTTAAAACTTAAGCTCTAGGGTCAAACTGACTAAGCTCAAAGTCAGCTCTTATCAGTTAATGACTGAATTCTAGTTAGTTGGCTATTTAATCTGCTTAATTCTCAGCTTACTTGTCTTTAAAAACATGGATAGGAAAGTACCCAGAATACATGTATGTGCTGAGACACTGGAGGCCTCAGAAATACCCAAAAAAATCAAGTCATTAGCTGACCCACAAAAAACAAAAACAAAAACAAAAAACAAAAACAAAAACAAAAAACAAAAACAAAAACAAAAAACAAACCACTGGAGAAGCAGAACTCATAGGGGGGGTGTTACTTCTTCCAGTATGTGATACTAAAGAGGGCATCTGTGGTGAGACTGCACTTAAAGCATGGGTGTTGGAGCTCTGCAGAGCCTTGGCTGGGTGCTTGCCTGGCATATGTGAGGTCCTAGGTTTGATCTTTAGCAACAAAACAATAAAAACAGCACCAAAAAGAAGCTTGTATATTTCATATAGATTGAAGATACAACAGCTCCACTCTAGTAAGTTAGTATAGGAGACAGAAATATGAGCGCGAGCACGCGCGCACACACACACACACACACACACACACACACACACACACACATGTGGCTGATGTTGCTGGGGAAATAGCATGGAAAGGCAATTAAGTTACAACAAAAACCTTGCAATAATAAATTATATCACAAATAAAGCTTTAAAGATGTGAAAGCGTGTGTTTAACACGCAGTAGTGTGCACACTTTACTTGCTTTCTACAGAGATTGGAGAGAGATGTGTAGGAGACTGGGTGAACACTATTTTTCATTAATTAAATCTCTTACTGATACCTTAGGGTAAGTTCTCAAATTAGACACTAATTGGATTTCCTCTGCTATAGTTTCTCTTTCTCTCTTCCTTGTTCTGTCTTTGACTCTCTCTTACACGTACACACACACACACACACACACACACACACACCTCAATAGTTCTGTAACTCAAATGCTTAACAAAAATGTCTTTATAAATATCACAGCTAATATTTAAATTTTTCTATATTTAAAGAAGCAAAGAACCATTAAAATTTTTTTTAACTCCTGAGGTGGGAGGAATGACTGAGCAGTAAGAGGGTCCATGTCCCAGCATGAACATGGTGGCTCACGCCACCTGTAACTCTCTGCCTAGAGGAAGTGATACTCTCTGATGGCCTCTGAGGATGTCAGGAATACAGATGATACACAGGCATTTACACAGATAAAACATCCATACACAGAAAATAAGTAGCAATTTTAAAAGTTAAAAAAAAAAAACCTCTTGATAGGGACCAAGGCTTTTCTTAGAGATTATTACAGAATACAAATATAATTGGTACAATAGTAAAATGTATGTATCATCTGAGATGAAAGTGAAATTAATTTAGAGTAATTAAGTAACGTTTATAATACACCACCTTGCTTTAGTTAACTTAATAATAAACATAGAGGGGCTGGGGATTTAGCTCAGTGGTAGAGCGCTTGCCTAGGAAGCGCAAGGCCCTGGGTTCGGTCCCCAGCTCCGAAAAAAAGAACCAAAAAAATAATAATAAACATAGAAATTAACTTGATTTTACCATGTGTCGTTCTTTCAAGCTCTTCTAATACACTAGAATTTGATCCAGACGGCTCAACACTTCCCTAGACACACGAAGGAAGAAAGAAGGAAAGAAAGCATGTTGGGTAGAATACTTAAAGACCTAAAATATTTTTTCTGCTTTCATATGTATTTTACAGAGGACAAGAAAGAGGAGGAGTAGCTACTCTAGAAGGCAGCAGCCTAAGCACAGGGACCAACATCACTGAGATGACAGAATGAGAACAAAGATCTCAAAGCATGATGCTAGCTGTGTAACTCAGGCAGGAGGACGGCAAGAAGCACATTTGTGTTGGAGTACGTTATGGCCTGTGTCTTTAAAATTATGCATATCTTTATAAAACTCCAAGGAAATTTGTAATGCACGATGACATTGAATCTTTTTTATATAGACACCGTTAATAATAAGAGCACAAATCCACAATCTCTCTAATGACTAGTTTCTCCTAAAATATTAACTCTATATTTGTAAATAACAGTTAATTCAACCTCTAACAGTACACTGCTGCCCAATTCTTACAGAGATATTGTAAAACATAATATCAACACAGTATGACTAGCATTTCAAGATCGTGATCTTAGTAAATCTTTTATCTGAGATAGATATCCTTTATTTCTTGATCAAAATGTATACATTACATATCTAAACTTCAAATGAAATATTACTATCAAAATGCATTTAAAGACCATTGCAGCTAAACAAGACAAAAGTACAATTTTAAAAATTGTCCAAAGGTTTGAATATTTATCCAAAGAAGATATACAAATAGAGAATGTATGAAAAAATTTTCACATCATCCATCATTAGAGAAATGAAAACAAAAATTAATGAATCAGGACTTTGAATTCTTAGGTTTGTTGGGAACATTGGGACCTGCAATCACAATATGGAACCCAACAAGAGGTCAAGACTCAAAACCACTACACACTTTCTTATTGCAATGAAAGATGACAAGTTTGCTTGTACAAATAATTTGGCAATTCTTCAAAACTTTAACTGGGAATTACCATGTAATTACCTTCTGTTCCTGGGCATTCACGCAGGAAAATTAAAAACATATGTTCACACACAAAAGTATACAAGAAAGCCAAGCACGTTGGCCCACATCTGTAATCTCAGCACTGGGAAGGCTGAGGCAGGAGGATTTTGAGGTTGTCAGCAAGTTTAAGACTAGTCTACATAGTGAGACCCCCATCTCAAGAAGAACAATAGATGTCTGCTCATGAAAGCTCACTGCATCGCCCTTGACCGTAGCTCAATAGAATAAATAACCACAATGTGTGTCAGCAGATGGACACAGACAAATGCAGTGTATCCGTGCAACGGGGACACATCTAGAGACAAATGACATGCTGCCATGTGCTACAACTGGAAAACATTACGGCAAGAGAGCCACAGTAAGCCACAAAGAACCATGTGTTTATATGTGGTCCCACGTTTAGGAAATGTTGGGGACAGGCAAACGTATACAGAAGAATAACACAGACTGGCTGCCGCCGAGGGCTGCAAGGCACTTAGAGAACTGAGCAAGTTCTCACTCATGCTGTCCGGCTTCTTCTGACTCCATCATGAACATTTTCTAAAATTGATTGTGCTGATGGATCCGCAACTTGGTGGACAGGCTGAATGCCCCTGAAAGGCAGGCTTTAAATTGGCCAGTTAACTGAACCTTATAAACCATGAATAAACTTATGGAATGATACACTGTTAATATAGTAAAGTTATGAAGTATGAGTAGCATTTTATATAATGGTATTATAAGCAATAATCTGATCAAACACTTAATTATCAATGCATATCCCTACTAAGCATATGTATTGCATGCTACATATAAAAGAATGCATTTTGTCAATTACCTTAGAGTCTTTTTTTAACAGTTTTGGATTAATAAGATTTCTTAAATAATCTGCTTTTTCTATCCATGTATTCATACTTTTATATTCCTCTTTCATTCTTTCCAATCTAAACAAAAAAAGCAGTTAGAGATGAAACGAGTCAGTGACAGAAGAATGTGCGATAAAAGTCACAGAAAAATGACACAGTATGATCTGTTTACATAAAGTTCCAAAAGGGACACACCAAAAACATATTATCTAAGGATACAGTTAAAATAATTACAACAAAAATAAGGGTCATGGTTATGGGATGCAATCAGGGACAGAGGTACATCTCATAAAGGCACACAAATGTATTTCTAACATTGGTGATGAGGACGTATTTCTTATTAGGTAGTAACTATTATCATTAGTTAAGCTTTATAAACACATTCAGAAATTAGTCAATTATTATTCTTGGTGCTTATTCCTTCAGTATTCGAACTGCACCCCCTTTTCCCTCCCAGATCCCTCTCCCTCTACTTCCCAAGATTATTCTCTCCCCCCTTCTGAGTAGGACTGTAGTATCCACACTTTGGTGTGATCTTTCTTCTTGGGTTTCATATGGTCTGGGAGTTGTATTGTGGGTATTCTGAGATTCTTTTTGGCTAATATCTACTTATCAGTGAGTATCTTCCATGTGTGTTCTTTTGTGACTGGGTTATCTCACTCACAATATTTTCAAGTTCCATCCATTTGCCTCTGAATTTCATGAAGTTATAGTTTTTAATAGTTGAGTAGTATTCTGTGGTGGAGCAGGGACTGAAGGAAAGGCCATCCAGAGACTGCCTCACCTAGGGATCCATCCTATCTGCAACATTAAACCCAGACACTATTGCAGATGAGAAGTGCTTGCTGTCAGGAGCCTGGTATAGCTGTTCCCTGAGAGGCTCTGCCAGAACCTGACCAATACAGATGTGGATGCGTGCAGCCAACCATCAGACTGAGCGCAGGAACCCCAATGGAGAAGGTAGGACAAGGACTGAAAAAGCTGAAGGAGTTTGCAACCCCCTGGGAAGAACAACAATATTAACTAACCAGAACCCCCAAAGTTCCCAGGGACTGAACCACCATCCAAAGAGTACACATGGAGGGATCCATGGCTCCAGCTGCATATGTAGCAGAGGATGGCCTTATCGGGCATCACTGGGAGAGGAGCTCCTCGTTCCAGTGGTGGCTCAATGACCCAGGGTAGAGGAATGATAGGGTGCTAAGGCAGGAGTGAGTGGTTGGGTGGAGAAGCACCCTCATAGAGTCAGGAGGAGGGGGGGGGATAGAGTACTTGTGAAGGGGAAACTGGGAAAGGGAGTAACATTTGGAGTGTAAATAAATAAAGTAACCAATAAAAAATAAAGTGCTTATTTCAATTAGTCTGGGCTGCAATAACAGAGTGCTATATATTGGGTGGATTAAACAACAGATACTTATTTCTCATAATTCTCAAGGCTGTGTTGTCTAAGGTGCCAGTCCAGTTATATCCTGGCAAGGATCTTCCTGGCTTCAGGTGGTCCTCATATCCTCACAGAGGAAAGATGGACACCATGTCTTCTCCTCATTTTGTAACCTTTCTAAAGTTATCAATGCATTAGCATTAGGAGGGCTTTATCCTCAAACCTGATCTACCCCAGTTATTTCCCAAAAGTTCTACCTTTAAAATATATTGTTACATCAGAGGTTAAGATGTTAAGCTATTAACTGAGAAAGCTGGTGCTATAGCTCAATGGTAGAACATTTGCCTAGCATGCTTGAGAGCCTATGTTCACCCCCCAGCAACACAAATAACAGGAAGAATAGGGGTGGGGTGAAAACATCTGGTGGAGCATTTTATATTCAAACTTTTTGTCACTGAGTGTACAGATAATATCAACAAAAGACACTTTTCTCTTTAAAAACATTTCTTGTTTCTTTACTGTCATAATATACATTATAATGACAAACTGCCATGCTTGCTTAAGCTCACTGAGAAGGTGGGAAGTCTGGGAGTGACAGTGCCTGCAGGGGCAGCAAAATTTCAAAATCTTTTCAAATCCCTACAGAAACTAATAGAATACAAGTAGCAACTAAAAGCCATGGATGGCCTTTGTAACAAACCTTATAGTAAAGTATTTAAAACATCCTTTAAAACCAAAACCAGCATTGAGGGTGCTAAATATAAGAATGGAAGGAACACTGTATTTGACTGAAAATTTTCTTAGCTAATTTTCTCCTCAAAAATCTGAGTCTAAAAGATGAGGAGAGCGCCACCTCATGGGAGGACCAGCAGTCTCAACTAACCTGGACCCCAGAGATCTCTCAGACACCGAGTCACCAACCAGGCAGCACACACCAGCTGATGTGAGGCCCCCAACACATACACAGCAGAGGACTCCTGGGTCTGGCCCCAGTGAGAGAAGACACATCTAACCCTCGAGAGACTTGGGGCCCCAGGGAGTGGGGAAGTCCGAGGGAGTGGGGACATCCTCTTGGAGATGGGGGAGGAGTTATGGGATGAGAAACAGTCAGAGGGCAGACCAGGAGGGGGATAATGACTGGACTGTAAAAGCAGATTAAAGAGTTAAATAAATTTTAAAAACCAGATGAAATAAAAAAAAAATATGAGTCTAGAATTCCTCATGTATTCATTCCCAAAGATGGCCATGAGGCTTGCCGTAGCCAATGGGACACCATTACTGTGACATTAAGGCAAGTATGAGGAGCACTGTGCACAGTGGTGTGTGCCCTCCTTCAATGCTGCCTTCAGAATGCTGCTCTGTAATGAAGCCAGGGCAGCCTACCAAAAGCCACGTGGAAACCTCAGGGCCCAGCTCACTGCTGGCCGCAAGTGACAGACGGATGAACAAAGACTTCTCGTGGTTCATCTATTCCTCCTCTCATCTGACTGTACAACCGAGCCCAGCCAATAAAAGTAAAGAACTTAGCCTACAAAATATGCAATATGCCTACATTTACTGTGATTTAATACAGTAATAGATAACTAGTACTATTGCATTTGAAGGATAATCAGAACCCAACCTTGAAAACCAAGTAACTGAAGGAGAGAAATGATCCTCTCTCCCTACAAGGAATGTAACACTGGGCAACCAAGAAGACTTACAAATTCACTCCATTTAATAAAAAAAATGGTAGAATTCGCATAACATTTTGATATTATATTCCCAGAAATACAGTATGGATGCTAACAAAAACCAACAAATTGAAAAACTGCCCAGGCAAACATCATGTGCCCCATAATAAGAGAACCCAGTTTCAGTCTCATGGAAGAAACCGTGCCTGATTGAAACAGTCTTGCACTGTGTCCAGTTTGGGTGCATGCCTATGGTAAAACACAGTCACTCTAAGAGTTTGCTTATCTATCTGCCAGTCCTTAAAGTTGGAGTCAACAAAATGCAAGGTCCTGCCCCCAGTGTCATCGTGATGTCTTCAACATAAGATGTGGATGTGGGAAGCTCACGTATCTTATCTGCAGCCACCATTGCTACTCAGAGTCTAGATCTGATAACTGCAAGCTGGCACTCCTGTAAGTCTGTCTCTAGTGTAGTTTTTTCACTTTTTGCTTGTGTGTGTGTGTTCTGTAATAAATGTTTCTCTCTCTCTCTCTCTCTCTCTCTGTGTGTGTGTGTGTGTGTGTGTGTGTGTGTGTGTGTGTGTGTGTTTAATATTACATCCTCCTGGGGGGAGGGTTGGGAGGGGAACACCCATAAGGAAGGGGAGGGGGGAGGGGGATGTTTGCCCGGAAACCGGGAAAGGGAATAACACTCGAAATGTATATAAGAAATACTCAAGTTAATAAAAAAAGAAAAAGAAAAAAAGAAAAACCAAAAAAAAATATTACATCCTCCTGTATATAGTTTTTTACTTGGTGGAAGACACTATTTAAAATTTTGTAGAATTTGAGGCTCTTGTGTATATTTTCCTCTAGGAAAGGTACACATTTACCTCTGGCAGCCAGCTCTTTCTTCTAATGCCAGAATGAGGACCAGTGGTAGGCAATAGGCAGCTAGGGCATAGCATTTAAAGACAGAGTTATTCTGTCGTAACTTGTTGTTGACCCAGATAGAAGTCTGGGTATTTATGAAGTACACTGAACTCTGGCTTCTGTTTCCTCAGGACTGCATATCTATCTTAGCTCTGCTCAACTTCTTACCATCTTGGCTACCACCAAGTCCTTTGAAATTATGGCACAGAACAATGGACTCAACAGCCCTGGGTCTCTCTTGCTCATGGAATCTAGGATCAGTAAATATCCACTGCTTTTATAACATTGCTTTCGAACAAAATTTCAAAACATACTTCCTTCAGACTTTGTTGCTGTTGTACAATGAGGTGGTCTGAAATAACTTGGGAGGACTTATGTAGAAGTGAGTGTGTGCACATATGAGTGTGTGCATATATTGGTTTTCCACCACCCTAAGTTCATGAACATGAGCTGGATGACCAAAGAATACACCTCTGTCCTCTAATCTGACTGTCTATTTATCAAAGACTCATGAATATCTACAACATGTCAGGTGCTCTCTAAGTACCAAATACACAAAGTTTTCTCAAAGAACGCAAGAATCTAATAGTTGAAGACTAAAAGGTGTAAAGAAATACATATCAAGCCATAAATCATGAAATGCCTTCAGCCAGTGTCATGATGCTGGACATCATAGCCTCCAGAATTAGAACTAAACGTCTAAGGATTAAGGCCCATTGCCTATGTTGTTTTACAGAGGTCTGGACCACGTAGCAGTAAGATTAATGTGATTAAGGTATTAAAAGCCACAGCTGAATGTTGCAGAGTGGAAGGAACTATACAAATAAATGAAAATTCCATAACCAAGAAAGAAAGTAACTAAAACTCATTGGAATTAGTTCAACAGCAGATTAAAAAGAAAGAAAGATCCAGTGAGGTGGTGTGTGAGTTGGAAGGAAATACCCAGACTGACAGAAAACATGACAGGAAAGACAGCACACGAGACCACAGAACAGACGAGGGGAGGAGCAGCTGTCTTATGAATGGGTCTTCTTCACCTCTTTGGTCGTCACCTCTCTCCTTGCCATCATAAAGTACCCAGCTGCTGAGAACACATGAAGCAGTGTCACAGTGATATTCCCAGGCCACCAGAAAGCCCATGGTTCAACAGACGGGATTTGGAACACGGTAGACCAAGTGTGAGTAAATGAAATGTGTGTGCTTTACCTTTCCCGGGGCTTCTCTCGGAGTTTTTCAAGTTGCACCACAGTTGCCTGGCTGGTTTCAGGACCCCCAATGTTAACATTAAATTCTGGGGATAAGAATGCTGGATATTCCACTCGTTGCGGGGTAATAATATTTCTGAAAAAAGGGTAACAGAGTTAGATGCTGACACGATGTAAAAGCACATCCCTGTAATCAGTGTGGTAACAGTAGTTTGGATCCTTCTTCCTCTCACGCTAGCTCACCCGCCACCATGGGCCATCGAGAAGACTGGCTAAAGAAGCATCAGAACCCTGGCAGAAGCGCTCATCCTGTCAAAATTGTGGGCAGTAGGGACAGAAGAGGGGCGACCCAAAGCAAGGAGAAAAGCATTTGAGCCCAGGCCTTTAGTAACCATTTACAGCCAAATCGCCTTCAGAGTCCCTCATTCTCTTAAACAACTAATCCTATGGACTAGATTGTGTGCCATACGGTATTAATATATCTGTCTACATAGATTGTTTTATCCCACTGTAACAGTAAACCCACAGGAGAAAAATTATGGAATCCTTTTCTGAAGGGGACAGGGAAACTATGTAAAGACAGAATAAATCTTAAAAGAAGGAGGGGGGATTTATTGAATCCACTTGACATGCAAGAAAGCCAGTAGTAAAGAGATCCCTTACACATCTAACAGCTAGCAAGTGCCTTTTGACCAGTCTTCGCTATATACAATAATGAACACCTTAAGTTCAAAGTATTTCCAAAATAGAACACAAACTTCTCCATTCCCTGAACATGCTCTTCCCCATATTCCCTGCCTCAGGGATTAGAAGCACCACATAGGCACCCAGTGGTCATATATGTCAGCTACCATTGTCACTTCCCTTTTCTCTGTCACTGTCCATCTCTGATCTAGTGTTGAGATTCCAAAATCTCAACAACTATGATTAAACATCCTAAATATTTCACAAATTAATGTAGTCATCGGTACCACTGAATTAGTCAGGGATGTCTAATGAAATAGATTAAAATATATATAAATAGATTGTCATATTATATAGGTTCCCATGAACTTGTAGAAGTTTGAGATCTGCAGGGTGAGTCTTCTGGCTGGTGACCCGGGTCTGCCAATGGTATAACTGAGGCAACGGCACAATTCCTGTTCAAAGTAGACAGGCTCAAGAACAAGGGAGCAGATTGGTATAAGCTGGCATTTCAGATTGAAGGTGCTTAGACAGGAGCGATTTCCTTACTGGGGAGAGGTTAGTCTTCCTGCTGTATTAGCAGATTAGATGAGGTTGCCCACACTAATATCTGCTTTACTTATACTTATTTAAATATGAATCTCATCAAAAACTTCTCCTTGAATGATGACCAAAATCTTGTCACTTTGTGGCCAGCCAAGTTGACACATGAATTACTATTAATGTGCTTGCTGTCAACCTAGCATCTATATCCATCCCTTCAATCATCCTGAACCTCCAAATGAGGATGATCACATGATCACAGTTCCACCTGACCTGATACAACTGTCCTTTGCCAACAGACCAGGAGAGGAAGTAAAGTTTGAGTGATGTTTTCTCCTCTTCTCAGCACCTCAGAACTTCAATATTGTGATTATGATATAGGGATAAGAGGAGGGAAACAAAGCTACTTACATCTATGTATAGATACATACAAACACACTCATAAGGCAACTTGGGCGGGAATGCACGCAGCTAGCATACCCTTGCTTCTGTAACTCACACGTCACAGTCTATGCCTCTTTATTCTTCCACTGTCTATTCTACCCTTCCTCTGCTTTAGTAATCTCTGTAGCTGTGCCTTACCTAGTGGTATGATCAAGACTTCCATCCTTCTGGGCCATTAATAGTCCTGTGCAGATTAAGGTGTACTTTTCTATTAAATTTTTATTTAGGACCAGTGAAGTGACTCAGCAGGTAAGGGTATTGCTGTCAAAACTGAACCCAAGTTCCATCCCAGCATCAAAGGAAGAAGGCAGGACCAGTTTCCACAAGCTGTCATCTGGCCTCCACACGACACACTGTATGCTCCTACTCCAAGTAATTTTTTTCTTTAATGTTTAAAAATGTTTCGCTTGTACTTGTCTTTTGCATGCATGCCTGTCAGGCTACCATGTGCGTGCAGTGCCCATGGAAGCCAAAAGAGCCTCTGGAACTGGAGTTGCAGATGGTTGTGAACCATCATGTGGGTGCTAGGAACTGAACACTGGTCCACTTGAAGAGCAGTCAGTGCTGTTCAACACTGAGTATTTTTCTATGCCCACAAATAATTTCGTAATGCAAAACCCCCCTAAACCACAGAGTGTGGGGATATGAAGAGAAGCTCCAGAGAGTCTGGTGTATCTCAGGCACAGCCTTCCCTTGCCCATTGTGAGACAGGCCTTCACACTTTCTTCTGCAGTTGGGAACTGCTGTTTACCAGTGAAGTGACCCCTCCTTTACCTGTTGATTCTGGCTCATATGGAGCCCAGAAGCTGTGCAGCAGCCTTAACTTCTAGTTCAGTGCAATCTCTCAGTGGAAGCATTTCCTTTTTTTTTTTTTTTTTTGGAAATAACTCGAGGCCTACAGAAGATAAGGTTACAAGACCAGGAGAGAATGCTTTGCTCATGAATTGTCAGGAGCAATGGGGAGTGGCAGTTTCACTTCCACACCGTGATTCATGGACCACTTCATGTTGGCTACAGGAGACCAGGCACAGGCATTGGCGACAGATACTGGCGATTCAGAGTACAGAATGCCACCTGGAGAACCAGGTGCCAAGCCTGCAGGTGTTGATGGCGAGTGACTGACATATGGGAAAGGCCATACAACAGTTTTGTTGAGCCAGTTGTTTCAGGATAGCAGGGAACATGGAATACTATATTTTAAACTACAGTTCATTTGTTAATAACTTAAAATATTTTTGTGTTGGGAGATATGGAGTGTATGGGGATGTGTGTACATAAATGAACAGTGAATGTACCAGGTACATGCATGAGGAAATCAAAAGACTGAAGGCATCTTATTCTATAATTCTCTGCTTTAGTCCCTTGGAACACGGTCTTGCACAAACTTCTGGGATATGCCAATCTCTGTCCCTCAAAGCTGGGGATATAGACACCTGCAGCCATGAATGGCTTTGTGTATGGATGCGGAGATCTGAATGCAACTTGCAGAGCATCTCCCCAGCCCCACTAGTAGCATTTATAAACAGAGTTTTGCTCTGTTTTTACAGTCAATTTGGAGCTAGGAGTTGGAGTGAGTGGTGTTAGGTAGGCTAATGCTGATGTCCTACAGAGCAGAAACTGGCAACCACTACACATGTGGATCTTAGAGACCCTCCTTTTTATCCAATAAGAAGGATCTTGCTGGCCAGTTTCCTCATTAAGTCACCTCTTCACTCACCAAGAAGGTTCCCCTCTCCTCAGTATCTCTCCCATCTTTTTGTTTGTTTGTTTTTCACAGGATTTCATATAACCATGCCCCCTAAACTCCCCATCTAGCTGTCTCTATCTCCCAAGTGCTGGGGTTACAGACACGAGCCATCACACCGGGCTCTTTCTCAATTATTAAGCAAAGGAATTCAGTGCTCCCTTTAGCTTAGGGGCTGGCCCATCTCAGCCATGTTCTCAGGGTCTGTCTCTTAAATAACTAATATGCTCCATCCTACCTTTAAAATGCTATGTGATCTTGATACGGTCATGAAACTTACGTGACAGGGTCTGTTCTCTCTGGAGGAGGTGTAATTTTCATAAACATAGATGGTTCAATGACTTTCTGAAGAGGTTTTAACTGAATTTAAAAAAATGTAAGTTCAGTTAGTTATAATTCACTGTAATAGAACTAACAACAACACCCGCTCCCGAAGGCCTGTACAGTTCTTAGGTGACGAACACAAGGAGAGGAGTGAAGACAGACTTAGTTTTTTGGGTACTAAATATCTGCCAGGCATCATATACCTTTAACTTTCTCAAGTGCTTTTGATCAAACTATGAACTAAGTGTGCACATTTTACAGATTACACTGAAGATCTGTGATTCACTCAGAGTTCCACAGGGGTGTGCCTGGGTGACGCCGTGGAGCGTCTTGAGTGCCACTTTTCTGGCTCCTGGATGGCCGTCTTCTCACGCCAACACAGTGCGGGAAGGAGGCCTATCACTGCGGGGCTGCGCTGCCCTTTCATTGCACAGCCAGTTCTTTCTACACAGTCCCTTTGCTCTGTGCTTACAGGAAGGTCCACCTACATAAAACAACACTTGCCCCGTTTTATCAGAAAATAAGCTGTCACATTCTCCATGTGTGCACAAGAATGTGTTCATTTGTATCCGAAGATATATGTGCATGTGTGTTCACATGTGTATTGCTGCATGTGTAGTCCAGAGGACAAGTTCAGACTTCATTACTCAAGCTTTCTCACTGGCCTGGAACTCATCCAGTAGGCTAGACTGGCTGGCCAGCAAGCCCCAGGGAGCTTCCTGCTTCTACTTCCCCGGTGCTGGGATTGAAACTCTGAAAATAACCTCTCCCATTAAGAATAGTTGCTCTGGGGCTGGAGAGATGGCTCAGCAGTTTGGAGCACTGACTGCTCTTCCACAGGTCCTGAGTTCAAATCCCAGCACCCACCTGGTGGCTCACAACCATCTGTAACAAGATTTGATGCCCTCTTCTGGTGTGTCTGAAGACAGCTACAGTGTGCTTATATATAATAAATAAATAAATCTTTTTAAAAAAGAATAGTTACTCTGATATGTTATGCTTATATTTGAACACAGACCTAGCTCTAAAGTTGATGCTCATGAGCTATGACTGCTAAATGTAACTTGCAGAAATAATGACAGTGGGAACTCTAATAATTCATCACAAAAGAGAATAAAAGGGTTAAGATAGTAGCTCAGTCAGCAAAGTGCTTCCCATGAGTTCAATACCAAGCAGTCACATAAAAAAGCCAGGCACCGGGGTTGGGGATTTAGCTCAGTGGTAGAAGGCCCTGGGTTCGGTCCTCAGCTCCAAGGGGGAAAAAAAAAAAAGCCAGGCACGGTGGCGTTCACTTGTAATCCCAGTGCTGGGGAGAAAGAGGCAGGACAGTCTCTGGATATTCTAATTGGTGAGCCCCAGGTCCTGTGAGAGACCCTGTTTCAAGAATCAGTGTGAATGGGTCCTGAGGAATGGCACTCAAAGTTGGCCTCCCAGCCTCCACATACACGTGCTAATGTATACACATGTGCACTCTACCATCTATACATACACACAGAGAGAGAATAAAAGATCTAGGCAGGCCAGTGCACTGGCGCAGTAGCCTCAGCACTCACTCGGTAAGGCAGGGGACCATGAGTTTAACTCATGGACCACAGGTAGCTCAGGAGCAGCCTGAGCTATAGAAAGTCTCTATGTCTAAAAGCCATGTACTGGGCATGAGTAGAGAGAGCATGAGCCCACTGGGCTCAAGATTCTGTGTCAGCATCCCCAGCATTACAATAAATAAATTAGTGAAAACAGGCAAGGAAGAAAGGCTTGCTCTTTGAGGCTGTACATTTCCATTTCAAAATGTATTAACAACTATGATATGCTTCAGAAAATGTAAATATATTATAGGGATTTTAATTAACATAGGGTTAGACTTACTTAGTAAGATTGATCTTATTCTCAATAACTAATTGGAACTCACCCAAAGACTACTAAGGGAAAGTCTGAACCGGAAGGTTCTTCCCTATGCAGCAGCAGCATTAATGGAGTCAGGTAACACACGCCTGGTTCTGATAACAGTGTTTATAGTGGTGTGATTTTTCTAGGCTAGTTCTTTCTTCAGTCTGAATGCTAAAATCACAGGCACATGTCTGTGATCAATGACTCCATTTTATGAATATTTCTAGATGTAAAATTCCATACTCAGTGAAACACCCAAGATAACATTGCTTTAATAACACAAACATATAGAAACAATTAAGAAGGAAGTCTTAAAATAAAGGCATTTTGAATAAAATACAATCATTTAAAATATAGAAGCAAGAGATGATAAAGTAATATTTTTTTCTGAAGAAAAGCCCTTATATCTCAAGATCAGAATACAAAGCATCATTTGTTTTTAAGTGATCCTTTTTTAAACACTTATGTATTTTTAGGGGGCGTTGCATGAGCCCTAGCATACAGGCAGAGCTCAGCAGGCAACTTTTGGAAGATCCTTCCACTATACGGACTCCTGGAAATGAACCAGGTCATCAGGTTCAGTAGAAAGAGCCTTTACGGGGTTGGGGATTTAGCTCAGTGGTAGAGCGCTTGCCTAGGAAGCTCAAGGCCCTGGGTTCGGTCCCCAGCTCCGAAAAATAGAAAAAAAAAAAAAAAAGAAAGAAAGAGCCTTTACCCACAGGGCCATATGCCAGTCCTAGAAGTTTTTACTTTTAAATGTTGCCCAACTGGAAGAAAGTTAGAGGCTCAAATGATTTGATTGAGGAGCTAAAACAGAATACCGTTATTTAAAGGAGTGAACTAACCTGATGTGAAAATCCATAACCGAAGTTTCCATAGGAGAACATAAATTCCACTTCCACCCTGCAGATAGGCTAGACACAGGGAAATAATTTCATTGTTTGATTAGCATGATGTTCTTAGAGAAGTGACAGAAACCAATAATGCCATAAATCCGTATTTTTAGAAAAGCCCAGAATTAATCTTCTAGTTAAAAAAAAAACTAAAAGAATAAACCAAAGCTTTGTTTACACAAAGAACCCCAAAAGAAGATTCTGTTCAGTTCCCAGAAGGTTAAAGCCTCCCCCATTAAAATTAAATAATGCTAATGGTCAGATGTACAAATTTTAACTTAGAATCATTAGTAGGATTATATAGAACGTATTTTATATATGCATATGTTTCCAGTTATTCACTCACATGTCTTTCATCTCCACCCCAGATCAAATTTTTGAGACAAGCAATGTCACCTCTCAAACCCAGGCTGACCACACACGAAGGGAAAGTCCCCATACTCAGGGACTTATCTGTTCCTCAATCCCGTCTGGCCAGGAGACAGTAGGAGTGTCTTTGATTGCTCAATTAATCAAATTGCTAACTTTAGGCACATTCAGAATTCGGAGACTTTCCAATAAGGCTGGAGAAAGCACTGAAAGCAGTGGAAATGTTACACTGTCTCATCCAGTGATGTCTAATCCTGTCACAATTTACTAAGAAGGTCAAAGTGTTACAAACATGTATATATGTATATACATAACAGTAAGAAAAGGAGGCCATGCATTTGAGAGAGAACAAGGGGGAACATAGAAGGAGGGGATAATATTATAATTAATTTAAAAATATTATAAAGAACAAACATATAGAAAGTTAAATAGAGTCTGGAAAATTATACCAAATTTTACATAAAATAAGTAAAGAATTTATGAGCAAACAAATACTTTTACTAATTCAGACAGCTAAGGTTAGGGTAATGAAAAATTTAAAAGTTTAGGCTATGAACTATGAGAGTAAGTTCTATACGGTGTTAAAACATCACACATGCATAAATCTTAGGGAGGTTTGTAAAGCTCTTACGGTGTTTCTACGCATCATCTGCATTACTTCAGTAAAACAGCCTTTCTAGAAAAAAAATCTTAAATGTAGAATTATTCATGTATGTATCTGTAATTCATCTAAAGCATGCTGTAATTCAAAATCGGGCAGTAATTTTCAAAATATACATCAATTCAATAGCTAAAATACAAGTACAATATAATGTTAAGTAAATTAAAATCAATGTTCAGTAGAAGAAAATTCCATTGCAAATGACAGAAATGAATATAGATGCTAGCATTTACAGAGGCAGAAATGTCTCTGCTGGATTGACTTCCCTTCCTAGAAATCGACCTCCATTCTGGGTCTGAGGGTTCTATATGAATCTCCATGTCAAGCTCCTGGGTAGGTGGCAGACTTCTCACATCTCGAGGGCATGGACAGGCTTTGAAACCTTCCATCTGTGGTCATTTCTGCTGTCCTATGAGCTAGCTCACCCAGTCCAACATCCACGGTTGGCTCTTTTCCCTGAGCATTTATCCTACTCCCAACGTCACAGTTAGGAACCTTAACACTGCATGTTGAGTGCTTCGCTGAGCTTTCTTTTCAGTTCGTACCACCACCAAGCAGTGTGTCTCTTGTGGAACCCAGAGGCAAAGGGGCTTCTCCAGGGCCCACACACCAATCTTGTTCAGAAAGCAGTGCACACTCTGCCACACTACCCTTGACTGCTCCAAATTACATGATCTTGAATGGAAGCCTCATGCCATCTGATAATTCTAATATTTTTCATGTTTAGAATAAACTTTGTTTCCTATGCATGTGATAAACCCATCAGATATCAGGAGCCATGATGACAAACAGCGATTAGACACTGTGGTACCAAGAAAAAATGGTTTCTGTTTTACTTTTTGTCTTTTTGAGACTGTCTCATGGAGCCAGGAAAGAACTAGCTAGCCGAGGGTGAGCTTGAACCCTGTCTTGTCTGTACCCCCAAGTACTGGGATAAAAGGCATGGGTCCCTATGTAGCTGATATTTTTATATATACCTGTATTACTTCATAAAGATGTGATTCCGCATTGCCTAAGGGATAAGGAAGCTTTTCTGAATCTCCTGCATCTTGCATTAGTTCCAAGTAAATATAATTCCGCTCATCATCTTGACGTCTGGGAACCTCAATAGCAAAATATATGCGAAGTATTAAATTTTAAGTCTGAATTTCAGACATAATGTCCAAATAAATACATCCATAAGTTATAATACATCATGGGCATCTCAATTATTAGTTTTCATGTTATCTTTGTGATGTTTCAAGTTCATCATTCCACATACTCTCATATCAACAAAATGAGGACCTGCTTCTGTCTAATGCTAATTATGATCTTTTGAATCATCTATCATATTACATACACTGTCTTTTTAACTATTCATAAAGAGTTGCCCTTAACACACTACTGAGACTACATGGCAAGATGAAGTGATTCAGGGATCCTAAGAAGAAAGATCAATTCTGGAGGTATTGTAATATTGATTTCAAATTATCCTAACAGAGCCATAGTAACTAAACCAGCATGGCACTGGAACAAAGCAGGCACAGATCAATGGAAACAAATACAGGGTCAGACATAAGCCCACATAGGTACACCCACTTGATTTTCTACAGGCCCCAAAAATATACATTGTCTTTTCTCAAAAGACAGTTCACCAAGCAGGGCTAGAAAAACCCCAATACCCATATGTAGAAGAATGATCAAGATTCCTAATGCTCACTTTGTATAAATACAAATCCAGATTGAATGGAAGAGGTCAGCGTAAGAACTGACTCTTTAAAAGGGAGAGAGAAAACACTCTGGACACGTTCATGGGCAATGACCTTCTGAACAGAGCCTCTTAACAACTCAGGGAACAGCAACAAGCAGGAATGATTCAATTCAAAAAGCTTCTGCATGGCAAGGGGGGAAAGTTTCTTCTCCAGCTGTTCATCTAACAGGATATTAATATTCAGAGTATGTAAACACCTCAGAAGACTAAACACTGAACAAGTCAATAAACCAATCAATAGGTGTCAGATGAGCTGAATAGATCCATTTCAAATGAGTAAGTACAAATAGCCAATAAGTGCATGAAGAAATGCTCAACTGTTTTCCGCATGGGAGAACTACAAATCAAGACGACGTAGATTCAGCCTGGCCCTAATCAGGCAGAATATCCAGAAAACAGAGGCAGAGGCTCGAGAGGATGCAGGGCAAGGCTTTACACTGCTGGTAGGAATGGGGAACCAGGAGAAAGTTCCTTAAGACCCGAAAACCTGCCCCTAGAGGAGGCCTTGCAGATGTGACTGCTGTGTCACTTGTGTGTCAGTAAGTGGCAGAGGGGAAAGAGGCTATTTCTACACCCAGTGTTCTGACCTATGGACATCTGAATGATTAGTAGACTAACACTCCCTGAAAAAAGCAAGCCAGAGATGGCCACCGCTCTGGTGCCAGGCAGGCCTGGACAGCCTCCCAGGACAGGAAACAAATGAAGACTAGAATTCTACCTGGGACTACAGACCCCAATCAAGGGTGAGCCCAGGATAGAGGGCTATTTGGATAGGCAGGCAGAAGAGATCCTGAAATGACCCCCAGACTCCTGGGTAGGGAGCTCGCCTGTCTGGCACTTCCCACACCTGAGAGGTGAGAGCAGACCATGCTTGAGGTGACTCCTGCCTGCTTCATAATGCAGGAGCCAGGCACAACACTCCCAAGAGCACTCCTGAGATAACCCAGGTACTCAGACCCTGGGCACCACTGAAAGGAGCAGAGAAGTAAGTGGTGGAGAAGTGGAGGAGATGGAAGAGAAACAGAGGCTGTGGCACAACAGAGAGAGGCAGGACTGGAGACTCATGAGGAACAGCCTGATGTGAGTAGCTGGGGATGCCACCTGGGAACACGGTGGGGTCCTGGCCTGTGCTATGACTGTGTCTGGCTAGGGCCTGAGAGCAGGAGAGCTGACCCCACACAATCCGGGAATTGCAGGTTAGCCAGCCACAAGGATACAAGCAGGCATGGGAGAGCCGGCCCTACCATTCGTCTCCCTGTGTGGTGTGGACAAGAAAGAGAGAGCCTCCCCCCCTCTTGTCCTCTCCACCTTTGGCAGGCAGCAGACCTGGCCAGAGGGTCATGAAAGAAGAGCCCTGTCCCTCACCAGCTGCAACTCTTAGAAGCCAAGGTCCTGCGCCTCACCTGGGCAGTAAAATAGAGCTGGCCGTGATGGTTGTGAGTGAGCTAGTCCAGAGGGCATGAGTGTGAGAGAGCCAGCCTGTGTCTCCTGTGTGGTGGCACCAGCAAAGGAGAAATCCCCTCCCTATCCTTTTGCCCTATCAGAGGCTGAGAGAAGAGTTGGCCCAGATGGGGTCATGAGAGCAGGCGAGCTGGCCCTGCCCCCACGTGCTGCAGCACTCAGGGAGGGTAGGTCCTGCACCTCACCTGGGCAGCGCAATAGAAATGACTCTGATAGTGGTGGTACAGGTGAGCCAGTCAGGAGGGTGTGAGCACGGGAAGATATGAGACATCTACTCCTACCAGAGGGTGATATAGACCCTGAAATGGCTACCTCCTGTAGCCAGACCGAACTCCCTGAGGAGGGAGGGGGACATCAATCCACCCACAAAACCTTCAACCCAAGATGTGAAGGGATAAAGATGGAGAGGTGATTGAGGGAACAGCCAACCAATGACTGCCCCAACTTGAGACCCAACCCATGTGAGAGAACCAACCTTTGATGCTGTTACTGGCACTCTGCTATGGCTGTATACAAGAACCTAGCATGACTGTCTCCTGAGAGGCTTCATCCAGCAGCAGATGAAGGCAGATAGACTCACGGCCAGACATTAAGTGGAGCTTGGAGTCTTGTGAAAGAATTGGAGGAAGAAGGGAACAAGCTAGAGGGGTCAAGGGCACAACAAGAAAACCTACAGAGTCAACTAACCTGGGGATATGGGGGCTCACAGAACCACCAACCAGAAAGCCTGCAGGCTCTGGGCCTAGCTCCCTCCACATTTGTAGCAAAGATGCTGCTTGATCTCCATGGAGGTCCCGTAAGTGAAGCAGAGGCTGCCTCTGTGTCTGGTCCCTGCCATTGGCTCCCCTCCCCTACCTGGACTGTCTGGTTGGAGCTCAGTGGGAGAAGATGGTCCTGGTGGGACCAGATGACCCAGAATGGATGGTACCTAAGGGGTGCTCCCCTTCTCAGAGGAGCAATGGGGGGGGTGAATTTGTAAGGGTGGGACTGACAAGAGGGGGGGGCTGTGATCGGGCTGTAAAGTAAATATGAATTATTGGAGAAGAAAGTTCTTTAAAAAAGAACCTGAAAATAGAGTTGTCACCTGACCTGGTTCCATCGCTTCCAATACAGAAGAATTCAGTCAGCACACACTAGAATCAGCCTCCTCATACTCATGGAGATTGCAGCCCACAGCCTAGACACCCAGGATGGACGGAATGGGCATCTAAAGTGTAGCATATGCACACAGTGAAGTTTTATCCAGTCACAGAAGAATAAGACTATACCATTTCCAGGAAAAATATGGGACTGGAGATCATTGTGTTAGACATAATAAATCAGATTTACAAAGACCAATGCTCTCTTGTAACTGGAATTTAGGAAAAAGAAAGGGGTTATAAAAGTAAAGGGGAAGCTATTAGTGATTTAGAAGAAGGAAGAGTGGAGGAGATGCCTTGCTTGTTATTTTGCATGCATGCATGCATTCATTCATTCATTCATTCATATCTGCATGTTATGAGGAGAGCACACGTGCCACAGTGCACATGTAGAGGGCAGAGGACAGAGGAGTCAAGTTGTTTCCTGCCCTGGGAGATCCAGAAATCAAATTCAAATCATTAGACTTGGTGCAAGTGCCTTTATTCACTCAGCCATCTTCCCTAGATTCAGGACTAAAAATTATCTTTCCTACTCAACACTTAATTAAAATAAACTTCACAAAGACATATAGAGCACAGATGAAATGCTCTAGAATTTCAGTAAAACTCAATATAATAAAGCTTTTAAGAAATAACTGAATCATTTTAACTATTAATGAATCTTGTAACTCAACAGATTAATACTAATTTATAAAGAATGTGTTCATTTATTTTGTGTGTAAATGTGTGTATGCTTGAGTGTATGTATGCACACTGCATGTATACATGCAGATACTCATGGAGGCCAGAAGGGGGACGACGTCAGATCCCCGAAAACTGGAGTGACATCCTGACGTGGGTTTTGGGAGCCAAACACAAGCTATTTTCAAGGACAGCAAGTAGTCTTGACTACTGGACTATCGGTCACTATTTTAAAGAAAGCTTTGAAATATATTTAAGCTTTTAAGAAGCTTAACTATAAGCAGAAGTAATTTAATGGAGTATGGCTTCAGGGCAGAGTGCATACACCCCCAGCTCATTCACATCCCAGCACTATGACCCCGACAAAGTCCCATGGTACCTCAGTTTCTTCACTGTAAAGATAAATTTTTAAAAATGTGTGTCTGTGTGTCTGTCTGTGGGGCAGAGGCGGGGGAAGAA
Source organism: Rattus norvegicus (assembly GCF_021556685.1). Taxonomy (NCBI): domain Eukaryota; kingdom Metazoa; phylum Chordata; class Mammalia; order Rodentia; family Muridae; genus Rattus; species Rattus norvegicus. The sequence continues at coordinate 75,673,662 of NC_141542.1, forward strand.
GAGAGAGACTTGGGGTTGTTGAAAACAATTAGAGGTGCGTATATGAGAGGAATATATAAGCGGAGAAAAAATAATGGGAGAGTGGATGAAGAAAGGGTAGAGAGGTATCGGGGAAACAGGAAGAGCAAGGGAAGCAAACCTTATTTATGACACACGATTGGAGCCTCCCTCACACAGCCTCATGGCAGGGAGGAGTGTGCTGAGGATGGCCCTGCACAGCACTTCACACACAGCACAGGCCTCGCCAGAGCAGCAAAGCGCTGGGAACTCCAAAGGAGAAAGCACTGCTCTGCCTCCTGTCTGAATTTCCCCCAAAGATATAAGCAGTTGGAATTTTTGAAACTGTAAAGACACACCGCCATATTGAGATGAGAGTTTTCACATTACCTGTACAGAAAAATACTTCACCTCATCGAACTTAAGTACAAGGTTCTTCTCGTTATTAACAGCTTTCAAGTGACGAATTTTTGTACATTTCACAATGTGGTTTACGGAGATACGCATGAACAGATTAAAATGCTGTTGGGCGATGACTACACATAGAATATTTAGGAAACAAGTCGTATTGTGATTGATCAAATAACACACTAAAAATTTATTAAACAATCAAGACCAAAATATAAAAATCAACCAAGTAGATAGAGAAAGTAATATCAGAGTAAGTTAAGCAACAGAAAAAAATTCAGAATGGTATTTTTTGCCTCTCATTGCTCGGCACCATGTCAGCAGTGACGTTTGCTCTTCTCTCCAGACCTACTACATCCGTCTTCTCACCTCGTCACCACAATCCCTCTGTAAACTTTCTATATATTAATTTTAAAGTGACTAAGTATCTATGATACATAGCTGACGTCGTTTTCCGGATATAATTATGTATAAAGGTTTTTAAATAAGCATGTAATTGAGAACAACTGATTCTTAGGATAGAATTTACAGCAAAGTGTTCTACTCTAATTCATTATAGGCTTCATTTTCAATGTACTGTATTGCTTTAAGTACTGCATGAATTTAAAAACTGTTTTCAAAATTTAAGTATCTTAAAACATCTTTATAGAAAAAAATTTTTTAAAAACTCATATTATACAAAAAAAGAAAGGAAGGAAGACAGACAGACCATCAGACCATCATGAGAGTAGTTTAAAAATAAGAATGGAGGAATCTGGTAGTTCAAACTCTAATCCCAACACTTGGGAGGCTGGGACAAGAGGACGGAGAGGCCAGCCTGGGCTATATAGCAAGACTTAGTCTCAGAGAACCAAAAGACAATGCACTAATTTAAAGTAAATTATTTTTTAAATATTTAAGAGAAGTAGACTTGTTGCTTATAAAAAAAATCAGCATTATATCTAAGGATAAAACATATTTTTACTTTACATGGAGATCAAGGTAAATCACAGCTGGCCAATTTTTTCTTCTCTTTTACTTCGACACTAAAGAGTGGGATTTACTTACTTTTGCTGTCCTTGAACCTGAGAAAGCATTTATGATCAGTATTTATGAACACTCTAACATAAACTCAATGAATGTGACTAAAAATGGAGTTAGGATGGATGAGGCAAACATCAAAGTGTAGCATTTAAGAGAACGTGAAAACTATGGTGATCAAGATCTTTTTTAATGTGTATAATGTTTTTAAACTGACTTGAGTGCCGCATATAAGAGGTCATGTGATAGGACAAGCATTCTTGTGAGCCCCGCCCACCAGCCCCGCCCCGCGCCCGCCCCGCCCTGGCTGCCCCTCTCCCAGTCCCTCCTACCCTGGCTGGCTCCCCCAGCCCCGCCCACCTTTGCTGCTCCCCCCAAGTCCCGCCCACCCTGGCTGCCCCCCTCCCAGTCCCTCCCACCCTGGCTGGCTCCCCCAGCCCCGCCCACCTTGCTGCCCCCCCAAGTCCCGCCCACCCTGGCTTGCCCCCCTCCCAGTCCCTCCCACCCTGGCTGGCTCACCCAGCCCCGCCCACCTTTGCTGCCCCCCCCCCCCAAGTCCCACCCACCCTAGCTGGCTCCACTCTGAAACACCAGACCTGCTAGTCCCCTTCAAAGGCCAAACTGCAACCAAAGCTAAGAGGCTCTGAAGCACAAGGACCATTTAGTAGGCAAGCAGAGGATTAGATGATAAGAATGCATAGTGTTTCGAGCTGCTGTGTTTTCAAGTGGTAAGTCAGCAATGAGTAACCCAAAACCGAAAAATGGGGTGATACTGGCATCTACAGACCAAAAGGATACAACGCTGAGTAAACTGTCTACAGCTCTTTATATGAATCGCCAGACAGCCCACCTATAACAACCAAAGCAAAAATATAAAAGTCAGGCACAGGAGTAAGCTATTAACTTTCTTACACTTTACATTGAACTGTATTTAGTTCTTTTCATTATTTATTTACTCATTTACATAAGCAAAGCCCCCCCCCCCTTCTCTCTCCTCAGTCCAGTCCTTACATCCCTCCCCCATTCAAACCTGTGTCCATGGGGCTCACAGAGACTGTATTTAAAATTTAAAAACACACTTGTGTTGGTTTTTTTTCCCCACTACAAACACTTTGTTATTTGTTCTCATTAGAAGTATGATTTCTCGGGGTTGGAAAGATGACTCAGTGATTAATTGCGCGTGCGTGCGTGTAATAGCATATGTGTGGTGGTCAGAGGACAGCTTGCAGAAGTTAGTTCCTTCCTTCTACCATGCAGGTCCTGGGGTGGGACAGGTCCTCAGGCTTGGAAGAGACAAGTGTTTATCCACTGGATCATCTTACCAGCCCAAGCAATGCATCTTCTAAGCATGCAGAAAAAAAGTCACATGGAAATCTATTACTTCTGAGGTTTGGTAGGGGGTGGAGGATGGAGGAATGATGAAGGGTCAATTTTCAAACCGTTGGTCAATCTGGAAATAAGTGTAATCACTTAATGAGCTCAACAAGAATATTGGTTCACAGGATGTTAGCAGTTCTTAGGTGGGGCTCCAAATTGGTGCCTTGCAGGACATTAGCATATCTTGTCATGTGGGACAACTGGGAATCTTCATTATAGAAAACATTATTTCTGTGAATAAGAATGTTTATTATAATTTTGGTGAATATGTAATGGTTTATGACTCAAAACATTCTTGGTCATGTTTATCATAGAGGACTATTTTTTCACATACGCTTTAATTATCAGATAATGAATATCAATTGTTTCATATCACATTAGAAATAATTTGTTCAGGCTTATTTAAGCTTAACTCATACATACCACATCTCCAAATGGTATCAAATTCTGTGTTTGATTTGCTACAACCATTTCATCACTCTGAGACCCTTGAAGAGTTTTCCTTAGCATCTATAATGAAAATAAACAAATTTAACAATTTAGAAGAGAGCATAGACCATAAATGGATAAAATATTACTGCAATTTAATATTTCCAGGATCTATTAATTATCTGGTGCTCTAGGCAGTGGATGTGACTATGAGTGGATGCAATAGATGGAGACTCATTTCTATCTTCAGTAAGTTTAATAGTAGGTGAGTGGGGGTTGGGGATTTAGCTCAGTGGTAGAGCGCTTGCCTAGCAAGCGCAAGACCCTGGGTTCGGTCCCCAGCTCCGAAAAAAAGAAAAAAGAAAAAAAAAGTAGGTGAGCAAAGAAAATATACATAACTAAATATGGAATTATCAAGGAAATCAGAAAATGGCATATGTGCATGAACTATGGGCATTGGGCTTGTTAACGAGGTGGACACAGATCAAGGAATGTTGAAACATTTGTAAGATCACGTCATCCAGTTACTTCCAGTATGGGGATCCCCTGAACCAGGACCTCTATTATTCAAATATAATTATGTCAAAAAGAGAAACACAGATGAAACACAGGGCACGTTAGAAAGGGCATCACAACTTCCAGATTTTCTATAAGGAGAGACTTAAGATAAAAATTCCAGTACAAACCTGTGGGGGCAGAGATCAAGACAAGAAAATCCATAAGCAAATGTGGCAGCTAGAGAAGGGGAGAGGCAAAAGAATAGAGAAAATCAAAGAGAAAGTCCAACACTGCAAAAATTCTGACTCCAGGTGGTGCCACACTGGCCAAGCCAAGAGCCCTAAAGGAAAGGAGCAGATCCAGCTGTGGCCTCCTTAGAAGAGTAATGGTTCTCTGGGAAGAAGACAGAGGAAAAAGTGGGTTCCCTGAACACATGACAGTAAAGAGAAAGAAAGGTGTTGTGGGAAAATTAAGGCTAAATAACAAATAAGAACCACCAATCACATTAATGTCACCCTTTCACCTGTCACCTATAAACTGCACTTTCATTCCTATAAACTGCACTTCCACAAACTTTTTAAAAGCATGGTGCACTTGATCATGCACAAAAAGTGACTAGGAGTAAGAAAAAAAACAAATCAACTGCATTAAAACTTATTATAGGAAGGGAATTGGGAGGTATTTTTATTGACGGCTATTCTCCTCCTATTGGAAGCCTCCTCCCTGAGACCTGGCTCTCATAATATGTGCAGGTGTTATGCAAGCTGCCAAGGAAGAAAAGCAATCCCGAGTCCTACCACAACAGTCACTAGCCCAGCAAGACAGCTCCAATGGAACAACAGTGACACCTTTATCTTGCAGGTAAACAACTGTCTAGATGAACCCAATACTAGCTTATGGGAGGGAATTCATGGCCAGCACTGTAAATCTGGCCAACTGCATGTGACTTGAGAAGTCACAGACACTAAAGGAGAACCTACAATTAACATTTTTCTAAACTAATATAATTTCTAACTATATTCTAATTACTTGTCCTTACACTCATGGATAAATGTACCTCTCACTCCATCAAAGAAATTTCTTTTTGCAATAGAGACTATTGTAGAGATTCGCAACTGGTCAAAATAGGGTCCCCAAACCCAACTGATACATCTGCGATGCCACCCAGACACCCGAGGGAAAATCACGCAAGGGGCAGAGAACAGGGAGGAGGCAGAGGAGCAGGACACCTCACGACTTGCTGAGGAGGCCTTGAGTGAATAAAGAACAAATGGATGAATCTCTGAGTGAATTTGTATTGCTGACAGAGTCATGGCCATGTCAAGGACCAGTGCCTCAGACCTCTAGGAGCTTGACAAAGCCACAGCCTAGGTCAGGCTGAGAGGGATGTCTGAGTGTGAATGTGGGCAGTGTGTGTAAAAATTAGCAACTGTAGCTTCCTCCTCCTTCGTGTTACAGCCTGAGACTGCTCACCTCCAGAGAGACCTCCTACCCGGGCTAACCCTTGTCCCCTGTGCTGTATGTAACAAACACACTGGGGTTCTGGCTTGCTGTGTTGTGGGTGCAGCTCCATCACAGCATAAATAGCTCGCATGACCCCATCTTTTCTGTATATGTATCTGTCAGTTCTTCATTTCTTCACTGCCCCTAGTCAGATTTTCAGGGTTCCAGGACCCAAGCCATGAAGGGTCTACCATGATGTAGACATGACAGGGGAATTGCACCCATGACGTCTTAACAATATGGTTGCCTGAACAAGACCTGCATGATGAGAACACCAGCTGACATGCCAGTGTGAATGGGGAGATTCCACAAGGTCCGCCTCTAGCTAAAGAGCCACTGCTAGCCAATGATTACTGAGAAAAGAGTCCATTTTCTCAAGGGATGGCCAGCAAAGATTGTCCAATCCCAATGGTCAGGCCTGGCACATGGATATAGGAGCAACACAAAATGAACTCAGTGGGGTGAATTTACAATAGTAAATTCAACAATAATTCAAAATGAAAAAAAAGAAGTTGTTTATCAATTCAAGGTAATGTCAGAAATGGGTTAGAATTAAGTGCCCAAGATAGCATGAATTCAAGTGAAATTTAATAAGGGCAGTGAAGGAGGCAGGAGTAATATGATGAGAGCAAAATGAGACAAAGACACAGTACCAAGACATAATTGAAGGAAAATGCAAAAACAAAACACTGAGAAAAGAACTAATATTAAAATCAAAATCTCTGAGAAACTTTTTTAGGCAAAAAGAGGAAAAATTGAGTCACAATGACATATCTACTCTCAAGATATACCTAGACTCTACCTAGAACCTACACTCTATGCAGGTTAAAGACTAGCTTTGCTATGTTATCATAAAGAGTACCATAAAAGCCAAAGTGTCAGTAATAGGGGGGTGATAGACTAAGAGAACCGCATGAAGGGGAGAGAGGTTATCCCAGAGTATGCCTCGTGCATTTAACCGTCAAGTGTGTCATGTTCTGTCTGTAAAATAGCATATCTATAGATCACTTTTAGAAGTACGAACATTTTAACAATATTAATTCTTTTCATTTATTTGTATTCTCTTCAATTCATCAATGTTTCATAGTTTTCAGTGTAGAAGTAGTTTGCTTCTTTGGTTAAATTTATTCCTAAGAGCTTTATTTTTATAACTATGAACAAATGCAAATGTTTTCTTGATTTTTTTCAAGTCATTTTCTGTACGTATACAGAAGCACTAACAATTTTTTCATGTTCCTTTTGTAACTCCCAAATTTACAGAACTTTCAGTTAATTCTGACAGTTTTGTGGCAAAGTTTTCTCCTATAGTGTCATTTATCCATAAACAGTGACAGTTTGACTTCTCCCTTTTCAACCAAGATGCCTTTCTCCTTACATGATCGTTTAGGCTAGGACTTTCAATACTATGTTGAACAGAAGGGCATCTTTACCTCATTCTATATCTAAGAAAAGCTTTCTATTTTGTCCTTATTCAGTATGTTTGCTGTGGGTTTGTCATATATGGCCTTTACTGTCTTCACATATGTTCCTTGTGTGCTGAGTTTCTTGAGAGATTTTTAATCATAAATGAACAGTAGGGATATATCTATATATCTATATATCTATATCACGTTATATATATTAGATATTCAACATATTAGATATGTAATATGTATTTAAATATATTAGATTACATAGATCATGGATGGTGAATTCTAAGTATATAATATACATACATACATATATATATATAGTATTAGATCTCAAAATGCTCCCATACTCTCTCTCAGGATGCAGTAAAAGAGCATGTGAGAGGCCAGGTCTTTCATTCCCATTGGTATAACAAGACAGAACCACTGTCTTGTACCTTCACAGCATCAGTGTACACCAACCACAGGAGAGCCGAGATTTCCATTCACACTCAGTAGTACTAAGTACAAGTCTCCTTCCTGCTGGGATGATATCCAAGGAGGCCCATTGAACTATAAGAACTTTCCCTATCACCCAGCAAGTACAAGGCAACCTCTAATGCAGGCTGGATTTTCCTACTGCAATAAACTAAAAGTAGAAGTAGTAACAAAAATCTGTAAACACGTGGGCACTAAACAACATACTTCTAAATAGCTCATGTCAGAAGGTAAAATACCTCTGAAGAAGAAATGCCACAGGAGAGCAGAGAGAACTAGAAACCTAGCTTAAAGAAACAGCTGTCTTTACACCCACTATTGCTGGACTGCGATCAGTATGACTTTTCAGCATTAATTTCCCAATTTAGTGTTAAATATTTTTCAAGAATTACTTGTTTAGCCCTTAAAATATACAACAAATTCTTAGTTGACAGTTTTTTATTAAATGCTTAAAAGCTGGGTATGGTGGCACACACATTTAATGATGCATTTGCAGAGAGAGGCAAAAGGATCAAGAGTATAAGGATAGCCTCAGCTACAGAGCAAGCTCAAAGCCAGCCTAGACTATGATGCCCTGTCATATACGGAAATCATTTAACAATTACAGTGATTTTTCTACATGATTTTCATATTCTACAATGTTATCAGTTCTAACAAGTTTCTGTTATTGTAGTTAAGATTTTTTTTAATGTGTAAAGCAAACAGAAAATTTCATTCCTTTCCTTCATATTTGGATTTTTATTCCTGTTTTCTTGTTTAATATGGTGCCTTAAATACAAATACAAGAGCAGGCCTCTTAGACATGGCCTCGAAGTCAGAGGGAAAGATTCCTGCTTTTCCCATCTGCGTGTAACGTCCACAGTGGCTTTTCAGGCACCACATGCCAAAGACCTACTATGATTTCACATTCATAGTGGTACTGTCCTCGGTCACTGAAAAACAAGTGACTTCAGTGTCTATGCATAGCTGATGGGAGAAAACCCAGTCACACTTATAACTTTAGCCTTGGGGGTGGGGGAGGGGGAGAAAGGAAGAGGGGGGGGAGGGAAAAGGAAGGGGAAGGGAGAGGGGAAGGGGGAAGAAGGGGGAGGGAGAGGGAGAGTGGGAGAGAGGGAAAGAGAATGTGTATGTATCATGTATGTGTGTGTGTGTGAGAGAGAGAGAGACAGAGATAGAGACAGAGACAGAGAGAGACAGAGACAGAGAGAGACAGAGACAGAGAGAGACAGAGTTAGAGACAGAGACAGAGAGAGACAGAGTTAGAGACAGAGAGAGACAGAGATGGTTCTGCTCTTTTATTCTAGGTTAACCCAACAGACACAGAAAGACAAGACTGCCACACTCTCATTTATATATGGAGAGTGAAAGCTCTTGCAAATAAAGACTAGAGTGTAGAGGCTGCAGGGAGAGCAGGCAGACAGGTGGAGAGATGGTGGCTAAAGTGTGTATAGTTTCAGTGATCTATTGAATAGAATGGTGAATATAGTTAATAATAATGTATTGTATATTTCAAAGTGCCTGGAATGCATGGGACCCAGAAATCTAATACTGACATTTTTCATAAAAAATAATAGTTACAATAAACAATTGATTCAATTATTCAATAAGTCAACTATTCAATATATCTGCAATCATTTTGTTATTGTAACACACATGCAAACACACCACATCTGTGGCTTAGTTGTAGTTTAAAGTAACTACTTCTAATTACCATATCATAAATATCCCAAACTATGATATAGTCTGCATTTATTTAAGTGAAACATCATGTTTATTATGTTTATATTCTTTATCTTGGAAGTCTGCTTTGTTAAGGTCTCACTCTGTAGGCAGGCTAACGTGGAGTTCAGTAGACAGCCTAAGCGTTGTCAAAACCACAGGTATGCTCCTGCCCTGGTCTTCCAAACGCTGCAGGTACTGGCAGGAGCTCCTCTCCCGGCTGGGAAGTCAATTTTGAGTGTGTGCATCAATAGATATAAGATGGTGGGATCCTTTAAGAAACCTTCTTCACAGGCCACTCATGCTCAGCTCCTTTGGCCCTGACAATGGTGCTGCCTCCCTCACACTCGTACCTGTGGGCTTTCCTTCCTCAGCTGAGTACAGCGCTCTTGAACAGCAGTGACACCCACAAAGCAAGTATCTGCCGAATTCCTATTAAAATCTTGGCAAAGGTTCTAAAAACATCACCTAAAGACTTTGATTCGACCTAGAATTTCTGCTGAGCCAAGGAAGAGACTGACTTCAGATAATCCCACCGGGCTTTCCATCTCAAGAATTCAGCCCCACTTTGAAAAGTCCCCCCCCCCGTGACACTTTTGCTGGAAAGCCTGTGCTGCCTTTCACACCATCTACACTCCATCTCCAGTCGACACTCTTCTTACCCACATTCTTCCATTCCACAGATCTTTCTGAAAGCCCACGAACCTACAGTCACCTTTTGCTAAAATGCTCTCACTTCCTAGTCCTCACTGGGCCTGTTATCCGTAATTAGTTAGCAATTACCCACATGGTGGCACAGCTGCATGTCTGGCACCTGCCTGACTCCAGCTTCAAATATTCTTGCCCTCAAATGGTCAATGCTGGTGTTGAAAGCAGATAGGTAAAAACATAAGTAATAACAACTACATTTTCATCGCTATACAAAACAGTTATCCAAAGGAAAGCCTTTGTCTCCACTTGCCCAGCCCACTCTTCTACATTAGAGGAAGACTCACAATTTCATTAGCCAAGTCCTCATTATGTAAGGAATCGGTCACTCAATGTGTATTCTTTTTAGCATTATTTTCCTTGCCAAGTTTAACAACAATGGCTTCCCTTTACCTTCTTGGGTTCTTTGTCTCTACAAAACAATGACCATCACAAAAAAACAAAACCTAGAGTTGCAGAATAAAGTATAAGGTCTTACCTAATTCTGTGAACATGAATGACTGACTCCGGGTAGAAGGCTTCCCTAGGAAGTGCTAGGTGACAGCAGACACAGCAACACTCCATGCTGCACTTAACCCCAGAGTATGGTACTTGCCTGCTGAATGGGTCAATCACTTGGATGGCCTTATCTAGTAGAGTTCCTAGTCTAACTTTACAGATGGATAAGGAACGATGAGAAAAATTCAGGCTGGAGAGATGGCTCAGCGGTTAAGAGCACTGACTGCTCTTCCAGAGGTCCTGAGTTCAATTCCCAGCAACCACATGGTGGCTCACAACCATCTGTAATGGGATCTTTTGTGCCCTCCTCTGGCATGTAGGCATACATGCAGGGAGAACATATTATATACATACAAAAAATTTTTTAATTTAAAATTTTTTTCTTGGAAAAATTTAAAGTGGCATATGTGAAGAACTATAATAAATTGTGGTTTTTTTTAAGCAAATGGAAGGGTGGAGAGACAGGAGATTCCCAGTCCTTGCTGGCTGTCAGCCTAACTCCAAGTGAGAGGCTTTCTAAGGGGGAGGATAATCGAATAGATAAAGCAGTAAACTAAGTGTCCTTCTCTGACCTCTGCATGTATATGCACATATATGTGTGCTTACATCGTACACACATAAACATATACACAAAATATTAAATGAAATAAATTGACATTACAACTGGATTTTCAAAACATGCTTTTCAAATATGGTAATGGTTTGTTTTGGATTAATAAATAAAATATAACTAAAATCAATCAGAAACCCTCCTCCCTGCCTTGTTTCTTTGGTTTGTTCATTCACTCCCTTCTTTCTTTACCTACAGCTACTAGGAGAGTTACTCAGACACCGAACCCTGCCACAGTTTCACTTTTTATTTGGAAACCCTGGGTTCCCCAGGTTGCCCAGTGTGACAGGCATGTCTGGAATCTGTGGACTTCCTCCCTCTGCTTCTAGAGAAGCTGCAATGATAGGCCTAGGCCACCAAGTCTGTTTCTCACTTTAAAAATTGAGGGTTTTAAAATTTAGAAGTTGCCACGCACATGCATGACAAACATTGGTTGTAGGTGCTAATATATTTTCTACTGATAAGGATGCAATCAGAGAAATTTAGAAATACCCTATTGTGTCACATTAGACACTTGTAATTACTACTATTATTATTTTGCTTTCCTAAACTGACCTCTCTGGAGACATAATGGTCCCATATCCCATGCATGTGTCATATATCTGAATCAATATACATCGTGCTAAAGTCAAGGAGTTATTGGGTCTATCCTCACTCAAGAGGCTCTAAGGGAAAACCTGTCCTTGTCTCTTTAGACTCCTTGCTGAATCACTCCTATCTCTGTTTCTGCATTCACACCAGCTTTTCCTCTTCTGAGCATGCCCAGATCTTTTTCTAAGTCTCTCCTATGAAGACATTTGTGGTTTATAGGGACAATCTTTTTGTCAGGATAATCTCCCCACTTCGAGCTTCTAAATTCCATCACATCTGCAAACTTTATTTTGCTGCATAAGGTAATTTCTACAGCTATGCAACCATTCTTCCAACAGAAACATTTCTGATGAACTGGAAGAATCCTTCAAAAGACACAAATGGCCTCTGCTGATGTAACTGCACGGAGGTCATGCAAGAATCACCAGAGCCTACCTAGCCACCACACCCACACCAATGCAGTCTACCAAAGTTAGTCTCCAAGTCTGCACAGCCATCAGCATAGATCTCTAATGAACACACACAAATCAAGGAAACATGACATCACCAAAGAACAATTTCCTAATAAGCAACCCCAAGACATGGAGATCTACACATTTCTGTAGAGGGCATTCTCAATGACTGTTTTAAGGATGCCCAGGGAACCAAAGAACACAGATAGCAATTCAACAAAAATCACAACAGCAAGACACAAAGGTTTGGAGTTAAACACAGATTAACACAGCTAAACATTCTACAGCTGATTGACAAGATCAATCAAAAAATGTAACAGAAACTGTGGTTGCTTGAATAGGTATAGCCACCATAGACTCGTGTGTTTAAATGCTTGGCCCATAGAGAGCGGCACTATTAGGAGGTGTGCCTTGTTAGAGTAGACGTGAGGTGTGTCACTGTGGGGACAGGTTTTGAGGTCTCTTATGCTCAAGCTATGCTGAGTGTGACTTAGTCTCTTGCTGCCTGGAGATCTGATCAAGATGTGGAACTCTCTACACCTCCAGCACCATGTCTGCCTGCATGCTGCCATGCTGCCTGCTATGATGATAATGGACTAAACTTAAACTAGTCCCAATTATGTTTTTCTTTATAAGAGTTGCCATGGTCATGTTGTCTCTTCACAGCCATAAAACCCTAACTAAGACAAAGAGTATCAACAGTGGATTGATCAAGCAGAAGAAAAAATATGTGAGTTTCAAGAAAATCCAGAAACTTAACTATCTAGTTACACAATTTCTTTAAGAGTGAAGGTAAATTTACAGAAAAGTCATAATATCCTAACATTGTCACAGTGGCATATAAATCACTTACCTGACATGAAAGTTAGACAAAATTATCAAAATATTGTTATGAATACTTGACATTTAACACAAGATAGTTATATATGTAAGTGGTATCACCAAGCCAACATGGTGGAAGGTGTAGAAAATAAGTTTTTGTATATGATCAAAGTTAAATTGTTATAAACTTAAGACTATAGCTATAGGTGTTCTATGTAAGCTTTACAGGAAACACAAAGACAAGAACTACAGTAAATACTCTAAGAAAAAGAAGGAGAAAGGAATGAAGACATTCCTAGAAAACTGTCAAATCATAAAAGACAGGGATAAAGAACTAACATATCTAAAGAATGATGAACAAGATGGCAATAATAGGTACTTTAAATAATTTATGTGTAAGTAGATCAATTCTCCAGTCAAAAGATGGAGAATACTCAAATGATTAAAACAAAACAAGATGGTCACAATTGCAGAGCCCTGTAATCTCAACACTTGGGAGGCTAAGACAGGAATACTGGTCTGTGTAATACAGTGAGACCCTGTTACACATGAGAAAAATAAATGAGATTATTAAATAATAATTAATGGGTCAAGCATCAAGAAGATTATGATAATTGTAATTATATATTCATCTAATATCAGAGTACATAAAAACATTAATATACCTGAAGAGAGAGATGCAGTACAATACAACTGGGATTCAATACTCTATTCTTTTTAAATTTTTTAATACAGGACCTAGCTCATGATAGCCACTAGTGCTAGTATTGCTGTGAGGAAACACCATGAACAAAAGTAAGTTGGGAAGGAAAATACTTATTTGGCTTACACTTCCACATCATTGAAGGAAGTCACAATAGAAACTCAAACAGGGCAGGAACTCAAGAGCTAATGCAGAGGCCATGGACGGATGTTACTTACTGACTTGCTTCTCATGGCTTGCTCAACATGCTTTCTTATAGGACCAGGACCACCAGCCCAGGGATGGCACTACCCACAATGGGCTGGACCCCTCCCCATCAATCAATAATTTGCCTACAGCCAAATCTTATAGGCATTTTTCCAAATGAGGTTCCTCTTCTCTCATGACGCTAGCTTATGTCAGGTTGACTTAAAATTAGACAGTACAACATACAAGTCCACTGCTATTCCCACAAGTACCCACTGTTAACAATGAACAGGTTTTCAGGCATAAAATCAATAAGGAAACATTAGATTCAAAACTATACTTTATACTGAGAGATCCTGATAACACACAGAATATTTCATCCAACAGCAGCAGAGCACAGGATCTTCTCTAGGGCAGGTGGCACATTCTTCAGAATAGATTACTTCCACAAATGTGTTACACTGTATCAAGTATCTTTTCTGACCACAACAATATGAAATTAGAAATCAGTAAAAAGGAGAAACTGGGAAAATTCACAAGCATATGGAACTTACACAAAAACAGCAGAAACCTGGAGAACCAATAGGTGAAAGAAATGAAAGGACAAATTTAAAAATACTCTAGGCAAACAAAAATGGTTCTACAACATCCAAAACTTACGAAATGCTGCAAATGAAGTTCTATGGGGAAAGCTGACGACAGCAGAGGCCTATCCCAAAAAAGAAAGCTCTCATTTAAGCAAACTTTACAACTCGGCGAAGGAAGGAAAAGAAAAAAAGAAAGCTCAAATAACAAAGAAAGGAAGGAAGGAAGGAAGGAAGGAAGGAAGGAAGGAAGAAAGAAAGAAAGAAAGAGAGTAAAGTTAATGACTAGAGCTCAGGAAAGGAATTGTACTAATTAACAAAGCAAGGAATCATCAGAAGACTATTTTTATTTAAAATGTTTATTTATTTGTCATATATATATATATATATATATGGGTGTTTCGTACGCATGTATGTCTTTGCATTGCATGTATGCCTGGTGCCCAAAGAGGCCAGAAAGGGTGTTAGATCACCTGAAACTGGAATCACAGGTGGCTGTGAGCTACCACCTAGGCGCTAGGAATAAATCCAGGTCCTCTGGAAATGCAGCCAGTACTCTTTATTGCAGAACCATCTCTTCAGCTCTACTATTTTAATTTTTATATTTATCACAAAGGAGTCTATATTAAGGGAGCAATATATATATAGTATATATGAAAGAAGTTTGGGAAGTAATTAAAGAACTTTGAGAAAACTACAAAGAGAAAGACAAAAATCTGACAGGAAAAAAATAATTTGATCCTTCAATTCTTTCTCAAAAGATTTTAGCAGAGGCTTAAATAAACAAAGAGATGTACTCTAGCCTCCTCTCACATCTTATTGAAGTCATAAGCTATGATATATCTTAATCTGAGTGATATTTATTACCAATCTTTCCAATTCTCTCAATAATCTACCCCTTAAAAGTTTTTGGAAAAAAGTCTCTTTAAGGTGTAGCAAGCAGTTCAACCAGTAAGAGTGTCGCTGCCTTGGCCTCATGAGCTGAGTTGGTCCCCAGAACACATAACAATAACACCACAGAGTTAGCCTCCGGTCTCCACATGAGCATTGCAACAACTCTCTGTAATAATTGTCCTCGTTTGCTTCCTATTGCCGTCAAAAATACTATGGTGGACATTTGAAAGAGCCTGGCCTTCATATGCTCATATATTCGATTACTTCGTTCCCAGCAAGTAGAACTGTTTAGAAAAGAGAGGAGGTGAGGCTTTGATGGAGGAGGTGTATCACTGGGGGTAGCTTGAAGGTTTTCTGGTGGGTGTGGTCTCTCTCTCTCCCTCTCTTGTGCTGTGGATCAAATGTAAGCTCTCAGCTACTGCTCTAGAAGCATGCTCGCCTGCCTGCCTGCCTGCCTGCCTGCCTGCCTGCCTGCCTGCCTGCCTGCTGTTATGCTTCCTGTCATGATGGTCATAGACTAATCTCCTGAAACTGTGAGCCCCAGATTAAATGCTTTCTTTCATAAGCTGACTTGGTCATAGTGTCTCTAGACAGAAATAGAGAAGTAATTAAGACAATATAACCACAGGCAACTTGGGAAGGAAAAGATTTATTTCATATTACAGGGCAAGAACGGAAGCAGAGACCATAAAGAATGCTGATAACTGTCTTGCTTCCCATGGCTTGCTCCACCTGATTTCTTATACAACAAGGACCACTAGCCTGGGAGTGGCATGGTCCACAGTCACATCAACCAACCAAGACCTATAGGCATAGGCCAATCCGATAGAAGGAATTACTCAACTAAGGTCTCTTCTTAGGTGACTCTAGCTTGTGTCAAGCTGACAAAAGGAGGGAAAATACTATAACAAATAAAATTTTAAATTAAAAAAAGTATTTGAGCCTTCTAGTCACTTATTCCTCCACCTGCTTTTACTCAATTCATCCATTTTTAAAAACTTTCTATGTACGCAAAGATGGCCTTAAATTTCTGATCCTTTTGCCTCCAGCTCCTGACACTCAGATTACAATCTCGTGTCACTGCCACTGTTTCTGAAGTGTTGGGGATTGAACTCAGGGTACACGTTAGGCAAATCCTCTACAAACTAAGCCACATCCCCACCACCGTTTATCTAGTTCCTCTAGTTTGTGTCAAGTTGACAAAAAGGGAAAAAAATCACTATAATAAATAAAATTTTAAATTAAAAAGAAGAAGGAATCTCTTATGCACTGTTGGAAGCTTTGCCTGAAAATAAAAAGTTTATGGCCTATTAGCAAAAGGCAAAAAATAGGAGGTTGGAGTTCCAGAAGGGACAGCCGAGTCTGAGAATAAAGAGGCATGGAGATATTTGCCCCAGAGACAGAGGAGATATGAAACTGAGGACTGGGCAACCAACCATGTGGCACTCATAGAATAGAATAAATGTGAAAATTAAGATATGAGCTAGCCAGAGACCATGCCTAGCTATATGGCCTAGGTATTTGTAGACCTAACTAAGTCTCAGAGTTGTTATTTTAGGTGCTGGAGCGAGGGTGGAAAGACACGAGGGTACAGGTGGTTCCACCTACATTCCTCTAGCTGCACCTTCAACCTGCAGTCACCATTTCAATGCTTCTTTTTCCTCTGAAGTGACCCCCAAGCTCACATCTAGGAACCAGTTAAAATAGTTTTAAACTTGAGCACATTCCTCCATTTACCCTTCTCCCTCAGGAGAACTATAGTGGAAGCTCAAAAAGATCTAGTTTAGACATTTATTTGTGGGTGGGGGGGCGTGTGTGTGTGTGTGTGTGTGTGTGTGTGTGTGTGTGTGTGTGTGTGTGTGTGTGAAAATCTCCTTGGAGGCCGGATCTCCTGGAGCTGGCATTACAGGTGGTTGTGAGCTGAACTGCATACAGAACTGAACTCAGGTTCCTCTGCAAGCACAGCGTGTGTTCCTGACTCAGCCATCTCTCCAGTATCTCACGGTCAACATTTTAAGAAGCACCTCAGAAGACCAAACTTTGGATACAGATGAACAAAAACTAAAACAAACAACCCAACCTAGAGAGAATAATAAAGGTCGGTTATTTTTATGCTAAAGAAAACTTTACATTGAAAAGGAATCGCCATGTTCAAAACAATATTAAAAGTCACTATTCTGAGAAATAAAGCCCAAATTTCTTACGATCATGTACAATAAACTTAGCCCTTGGTCTGGATTTCAAAGCACGTCTCTCTTACAAATCTTTGTGGTTTTTAATTTAATATTATTAAAAACCTATCCTTTAGTGTGCTTTAATAGGCTCTCAATTTATCATAACCATGCTTTAAAAGCATGCTAAATTTTTGGAATTAGGAGAATCTTAGACATCAAGTAATTAATTTTACAGAGATGGCGCTCAGTGTTTTATATGTGCTATTTGTTTCTGAGTTTTTATTTTTTATTATTAATTACTTTGAGACAAAGTTTCTCAGTGTAGCCCTGCCTATCTTGAAACTTACCCAGTAGTCCAGGCTGGCCTTCTTAAGTAATAAAAGAACGTGCCACCACTGCCTCTGCTTCTGGATAATTTAACTGCACTATTTCTTAGTGATGTAAGGTCAGCAGAGGATGTGAAATTTCCTAGTAATCTTCTAATAACCTCTATAGTAAAAGGAATTACAATTTGGTTCTCCCATTATCCACATCTCCATCCCCTTGGTACCACACTAAACGCTGGAGACTTGATGAAGAGGCAGAAGAGTGCCAAGAGTTTGAGACCAACCTGGGCTACACAGCAAGTACCAGGTCGGCCTGGGTTTATGTGTTAAGGCAAAATAAAGCAAACTAAGTCCTCTCCATAGCAAAAGAAACAAGTAATAAAAATGAAGTGTCTGGGGTTTAGCACATAATCCAGATAAACTACATCTCAGTGAAGGTATTGACTTTGGGGAGCAGGTAGGGACTGTTCTTTGCCCTGTTAAAGCAGCAACTACATTATCATCTCCTTCTCAATCAGTCTTCCATATGCTAGTTGAAAAAATGAGGCTGCAGGAAGTTAAAGTAACTGCCTAATGTCTCTAGTGTCACCACCTTTCAGATGAGGGAGCTCTCAGGATTGCCAGCACTTTTAGTCCCTCCCGACCTCCCATGCTTGGCCCACCCTCCACCATGGCCGCTCACGTTCAGCAGCCGAGTTCCTGTGCCCTTGCCCTTCTCTTTGTCCTTGTCCTTCTCTGTGAGTGGTTTTCCTTCTTCATCAGCATATCGGACTGAAGAGACGTTGGATGTTTTGCTCTGCAGGAAACCCGGGGGGTTGAGGGAGCTCTTCTGGATAATGGGGTTCGGCAGCAGGGACTGTGTCCCCAAGCTGCGGTTGCTCATGATGGAAGGTCTATAGACGGAAGATTGGACGGAGCGCTTCGAGGAGACAGAAGAGATATTAGATGGATGGCTGGGAAATGCGGCTGGGGTGGTGGGAACCCTGCCCGATGTCTCTTGAGGGTTACTGATGGAAACCCTCCGGT
This sequence comes from Rattus norvegicus, assembly GCF_021556685.1. NCBI lineage: Eukaryota > Metazoa > Chordata > Mammalia > Rodentia > Muridae > Rattus > Rattus norvegicus. Next base: position 75,692,073 of record NC_141542.1, read on the forward strand.
GTCCCGGAGGAGGCAACTCCATTGCTGCATTCTCTTCAGGGCCCTCTCTGCCACTAACCTAACCGCTGCTTCCTGCGCACGCGCAGCTGTGCTGCCTTTCCCGCGCTTTCCTGGACCACGTGCTGAACGCCTGAGCTGTGTTTCAGTCGCCTGAGTGTGGAGGCTTTAGCAAGCAGGACCTTCTGCTGTGGTTCCTTGTCAGGCAGTTTCCATTTCCCCCCAGAAGCCAGAGCTCGCTGGAAGGCACCACCTCCACAGGAGGCGAGACTACCTAATTCTCAGGAGCCATCTTCTCTGCACACCAGATCTTTCTAGATTTAGAGTACCAGACATGACTTCCTATGCATTATCACCAGTGTGCCAAATGGATATTTCCAGCAACCTACTTGAACATCTTTATTTGACTGTTCCACAGACACAAGACACATTCTATTTATCTTATGTATTTATTTATTTATTTATTTATTTATTTATTTGGTTTTTTTTTTTCGGAGCTGGGGACCGAACCCAGGGCCTTGCGCTTCCTAGGTAAGCGCTCTACCACTGAGCTAAATCCCCAGCCCCTCTATTTATCTTATTTCCTGAGCCTTTAATATGTTCCAAATTTATTTGATGTAGTAATGCCACATTTGCAAAATTATGACACTTTAAAAAAATGTATGTTGATACAAAGAACCCTTTCTCGTTACCATCCTGTTCTGGGATATCTGTCATGTAGAAAAATATAATGATTTATTTTATGGTTTTTCCAGTTTGCCTCACCAACCCCTTCTGCCCTCCCAGTATTAGAACAATTTTACCATTATACACAAAGCAAACCCAGGAACTTCCAGAACATTATTGACCATTGAACATTTAAAAATATTTTTAAAGGTGGCTCTAAGGCAAGGTGGATAGCACATTAGACTTTTAAAAACATAAAATATTTTAGATATATTTTCATACCTTAGAGCTATTATTCACTGCTATAATATTTGAAATGTCATCTTCTTTTAGGCAAGAGTCTGCTCAAGAGTCAATTTAGTTAATCTCTAGCATTAGAAATTCCAGTTTCCCCGCTCACCTCCAACCTCATCTACACACCTTTCCTAGACTCTCCACTCCCATCCCTAAGTAGATTAAGAGCCTCCGGAAAGCAGACAGTTAACCAAGTGCTCTCTCACATGCCCCACAGACACAGTTAAGTGCTGCCTCCACCCTACTGCTTGGCATGCCTCTTACACTGGGGTAGAGTAGAGTACAGAGTAGTCGCTGCTCTCCAGAATTCTTCAGAGACCAGACCTTGGTTCTGGCCTTTACCTTTCTGGCTACCTGTCATAAAATCCCAGACCCTTGATTTCCCGCGTGTTCTCAGTGTGGGTCTATGCTGCATGTCCAATGAGACTTCTCATACCAGAACATTCTGACTTTCTACAGGTCCATGTAATGTAGCATAAAGTATACCTAGCATAACAGATCAGTCTTGTTTTTGTTTTGTTACACAATGAGAGATGATTTTATTTGTATTGTAAAACTATTCCCACTCGGTGGTCATGGTGGTGGCATGCCTTCGAACACAGTGCTTGGGAAGCAGAGGCAGGCAGATCTCTGTGAGTTTGAGGCCAGCCTGGTCTACACAGATAAACCGTTTCTCAAAAAACAAAGAAAACAAAGCAAAACAAACAAACAAACAAACAAACAAACAAAAACCCCCTATCCCCATGCTCCACTTACTGGCTGCGTAAGGAGAGGTGGTTCTGCAGGACAGGTTAGTGGTTAGCTCTATGCATTTTCCAGAATGCTTAATGTTTTCTGGCCAGAGCCTGAGCAGTAAGGGACAAGTTTATCATTATTTGAGATCCTTGGTTAAGTCTAGCTCTGTGCATTTGTCTCTGGAGGCATCTGCTAGAAAACATTGGCATTATTGTTTTACAGAGAAATGTATGAAGTATAAAGGAAAGGTACAGTACTTCAGGGTCCACCAAAGCCTATTTCTGAATTGTTACCAAGTCTAAAGATTCATTTGAACTTAATTGACAGTGGCAGCTAGCAATGGTCTTTGGGTGGGACAGAAATATAGTCCTGTGAACAATTTCATATCTCTAGGTATTTTAGTTCATTAGTGATACTCAATCTGAAAAGAACAGAAATGTGTTTCTCACAGTTCCGGAGGCTGGCAAGTTCAGTATCCAAATGCTGGGAGGACTGCTGTCTGCTGAGGGTCTAACCTGTGCTTTCTAAATAGTGCCTAGCAGAGTCCTTCTGAACTCTGTGTTCACGTGATAGAGGGTAGAAGTATAGAACTGACCAAGTCCTGCGAGTCCTACAGGAATTTCACCTGCCTGGGTCTTGATTTGGTCAGGACATGATGTTCCGAATGTGGCAGAGTGCCCCCTAAACCCTCATGGTTTGAGGAGAATTGACCCCCACAATTTCTTCTGATCTTGCTATGCCCATCCACACATGTACCCAAAAAGAAATGGATATTAAAGAAACTTAAATTTAAAACTCAAATATGTAAGAACCAAATGAAATACGATTTTATTGTGTCAGGAAGCATTTGTGAACCCCAAAAAACCACCACGGAGCCATCCCTGATGTAATAGCATTAGGGTCTCTTTATTACAAGCTCAGGCTTGGGCTCTCCTACAACCCAACCCTGACACAGCAGGATGGGAAGGGAAGGCAGAGCAGCCCTGAACCCTCAACAGGATAAGTTTTTATAGGAAAGTAGGTGCAAGTGAGGGGTTGTCCAGTCTGGCAAGCAAGTAATAGAATGACTGTAAGGCGACAGGCTCTGAAGCAAAACCATATACCATCACAAACAGTCTGAAGGTACATCTGAAACAATCAGACTGATCTTAACTAACTGTTGCTAGGGAGTATCTAGGGAGTAACTCTGGGCTACGGGCAAGGACAAACCCCAGGGTCCTTCCTAGTACTTGGGTGCACCTTGGATTCAGCTGTAGGTCAAGTTCTCAGACTGTTTTTGTTTTGTTTTTGATTTTTTTTTTTAAGATGGAGGCCAGACCCAAGATGAAGTAGATTTGGTCTCTCAAATTTCATCTGAGGGACAACTAGAAAAATTCTAAAAATGAACTGGATCTTAAATATCGTGGAATTATTTTTTCTAGTTGCTTTAATGATACTTACTGTGCATTCCTAGAGATATGCCCCCAAGTCTTAGAATAAATTTCCCTTGAAAAGATTTTGAAAGAAAAAGAGTTGGGGGCATTCAAAAGTTTAACATTAAGCCTAACCTGATATCTCACAACTCTGTGTTTTTAAAAGATCTCCAAAACGTGCTCCAGTGATGAGGCTGGGCGTGGTCAAGAACATCTGCAGCTGTCTCAGAGGACAAGTTCAGTACTCAGTACCCACCCTGGACAGCTGACAACTTCTTGTAGTTCTGGGAATCTAACACTTCTAGCCTGCAGAGGCACCCACATGCATGTGGCGTGGACACACATTCATGTAAATAAAAATAAAACTTTTTTATTTTTTTAAATGTCGAGCTGAACTGGTGAGCTGGCTCAGCAGACAAACATCCTTGCACGAGCCTGACGACCCAAGTTTGATACCCGGAACCCATATAAATGACGAAGGAGAGAACCAACTGCACAGAGTTGTCCTTTGACCTCCATATTGAGTCTGTGGCACAAAACCCTTCCCTATCATTTATACACACTGATGATGATGACTATAATGAAAGGTTTTTTCAAGTTATAAGCTCATTCACCTTTCTGGTTTTTTGGTACTCATCTCTACAAGGAAATGATCCATTTTATAAAGCCTCTGCTTACATCTAACTTCACCTACAAACCTTTTCTAGGTCCTTCCATTCCCAGATCTAAGTAGATTAAGAGTCTCATCCTCTCTTCCTGCTGCTCCCACAAACCTAGGCTTCATCCTCAAAAATTCCAATTTGACAGGTCTGATATTCTCATCATAGCAATCGGCCATGAATTAACCAATGGGGCTCTTGTAAAGAACTTTCCTAATCACGGTCAAAAGAATCTTTGACGTGCACTGTTGAGTTGTGGTGGTGAAGGACTTGTAGATTCCGTCATTCTCTCAGACCTGACAGAATTCAAAGATCACTCTCCCACTGTCAGTTAAGACGTTATTAACAGTCAGCTTCCTCCAGCCGCAGTGCAAGGCTGCATTCTCCATGCCATTTGGAGCAAACCTAGCCACTTGGCTAATACGAAGCTGTACCTGTCTGTATTTCAAGTCTGGTACAGATATAACTGAATCCAAACCAAAGTACCACAGGGACGGTACCACTTCCTGGAGGACTGATTCCTTGCTTGTCCTTGATAGAATTCATGAATTCCATCTCTGTTGGCTACTGGGTAAGAGTCTGTTTCCAGCCTTTCTGTTGGCTACTGAGTAAGAGTCTGTTTCCAGCCTTTCGGGTCACTAAAGGACCCTCCTCCTTTATAAGCAGAAATATCACAACTGACCAACAGCTCTTTGATGAAATATAAAAGGGTTTCTTTAATCCTTTAGAAAACATCAGCCACCTCACAATGGAGGATACTCTCCCCATTTCAGGGCTCTTATCCCTACTCACATCTGCAAAACCACTTTTGATGTGAAAAGTCATATTATCGTGGACTCCAGGAATTAGAGGGGCCATGACTCAGTCAGAAACAACCCCACACTGAGAGCACCTTTCCCCATTTCTCCTTGATGACACAATTCAGATATGGTCAACTTCAGCACATCCCTGCAGAAGCTGCAAAACAGACTATGAACTCCTACACTTCCAGCTGCTGCCGACATGAGAATCACTGCTAATCAGTGAAGACTAAAACTGGCAGGAATGTCAGAACTGCATGTATTTATAATTCTATAACACGGGTAAATACCCGTTCAGCAACTCGGGCCTTACAGATAGTAAAGGAGTTTCACTATGGTGCTGCAGAGACAAGAACAGCCACCTCACTTAACAATCTGTCCATCATCTTCTATACAACATTCAGTTGTGTGCTAATCTGGGAGGCCCAGTAGTTTCGGGGATGTGTCCAACAGCCTTTGAGTCACCTTCTCTTCTAGCAGGTCTTCTCACTGACTTAAGCTGTCGGACTTAAGCTCACAGACACCAGCTGAAGAACCATTTGAAATGTGTTAGGACAGCATTTTTTTTCTACGCAGAACCCACCCCAAGAGTGGAATTTTCCAAAAACCTGAGATATCCGATAGAGAGTGAAAATGAGGACGGTGACCTTCCATTCATGTTTCCCGTGACTCACAAGAAGAACCCCTTGATCGCAGCATTCAAGAGGCTGGGGAAGGAGGATCAAGAGTTTAAGGTCAGTCCGAGAGACAGCGCAAGACCCTTTCTCAGAAAACTAGCAGAAACAGAAGGACTGGGGAGGGGGCTCAGTGGTAGAGTCCCTGCCTTCCAGAATAAAACCCCGGGTTTGAAATCCATCAACTGTACGAAGTCAGAGCAGAGACTCAGAGGTCAGCCCCAGATCACACGCCTGAGCTGGCTATTGGTCCAGCTTCTCCTTGCTGTCTGACTTCGTTGTTGCTGCTTTTGGTTTCAGAAATGGGCTCTCATGTCTCTCAGGCTGGACTCAAACTCGCTGAGTAGCTGAGGGTGGCAATGACCTCGTGATCCCCTGCTTCTGCCTCCCACGCCCTAGATTACAGGAGGTGTGAGCCATTCTCCCAAAGCTCCCTACATGATTCTGAGGGGCAAGCAGACAGGAGAATAACTGGTGCAGATTTTAAAAAGGAAAAATCTTCAGTTTATAAAGCCTCTCAAAGATAGGTATTTCTGTTTTATTAGCTATAAAGCATCTTTCAATTCAAATGGCAAATAATTATTATATGAGCTATAACACTAGCCAGATTCAGAGAAAACAAATCACATCCTGCAGTGTTCCATAAGAAGACATCAAAAATATAAAATGAAGACATTTTTCCATCTTCCCCATTCACTAAATTTACATTTAAACTTGATGTATATTTTATAACACTGAGGTTAAGGCTTTTCTAAATTGGTGCTCTTTAGCTAATAATAATCATGAATTTTGCAAATTTGAAAGGACAGGAAACAAACACATCACCTGCTGTGTTTTTTTGTTTGTTTGTTTGTTTGTTTGTTTTAGCTCATTATCTCCTGTGTCACTAAGGTGAAAATAATAAAGACCCTAATATTTGGTATAAAGACCAGATATAATTTACAATCTACAGTAGCATTTCAGCATTATGTAACAAAAGCTCGATTATAAATACATGTATCTTATAAAAATACACTTAAAAACGGGAGTGGGGAACGCAGGCCGTCACTGCAGGGACGGAGCCGGCCGGCGCTACGGAGACGCTTTGACTCCTCTCTCGGGGTACTCGTCCACATCAGAAAAGAACATCAACTCTGGAGAAGAGAATGAACACATCATAATTAAAACATTTCAGATCCTCAGAATGGTTTTGTAGCTTAGTCGCAGTCTGCTGGAATACAGATTTATGCATAGTACTCATACAAGTATGAATTATTCAGGGAGTTTTTAATCTAAAAGCTAAGCTAGTAGCAAGTGGGCATGTTTCATCATTTTTAAAAGTTCAGGCATTAAATTTATTATAGACCCCTTAAAAATAAAATACACATAATGAAGACAATATTAATACATTGTACCAAGAAAATTAAGTCACCTAGGGTCATTAAAAGAGCTAAGAGATCTAATTCTACAGTGATCAGATGAGTTAAGATGCAGGGGAGAGGGAAGGATTCAGAACCAACACTAAGTGTCTACAAGAGCACCTCCACTACACTATCCCACTTCGTCTCCAAAAGTCCCAATAAGCTAGGCATTATCCCCATTTTGTCTTCACGTTTAAAATCACCATCCTTAAAAGACAGAGGGTTTCTGGAATTCTTACTATGTATCATGCACACTGCAGTTGAGACGAACCCTGCACAAGCCAGCAAGGGAAAGTGTCAGTCCCAGCAACAATACAATGATTTTCATAATTAAACTATTATTTAACATAGAAATTCAATTTATTATTAAATGCAAGGAAATATAAAAATTAGACCTTGAGAATACAAACAATAAAAGTCCTCTGATAAAAACCATTAGATTAAAAAACCATACCTCACGAGAAAAAAAAACTAGCAAAATACACAATGTGGAACATCTTTGTGTGTGAGCAGGTATGTCGTACATACATGTTCATATGAGTGTGTGCACATACACATAGGTGCTGATGTCAGGCATGTTTCTCTATCACCCTCCACATTAGGGGTTTCTCACTGAATGTGGAGCTCATCAATTTGGCCAGGCGACCGGCCATGAGCTCAGGGATTCCCCCTTCTCTTCCCTCCCTGTGCCCAGACTGCAGGTGCACAACACTGTGCCTGGTTTTCACACAGGCACTGGAGATATAAGTTGAGGTCCTCATGTTTTTATAACAAGCATTTTGCCAGCTGACCAATTACCCAGGCCCAAAGTCCACGATACCGCAAACTGAACGAAGCGTAGGGCATTTAGTGGGAGAGCATGAGAACTGCAGTGGAACAAGTACAATCCTGAATGAAATGCACACAGAATGGCACTTGGGTTTGGTATAATATGGTACACACATATGTGCATACGAAGAACGCCACCTGGGCTCAATAGGCTGTATGTTTCTGTATATACCTACATATATACATTTACATCTATAAATGGAACAAAAGCTATAGGAGAAAAGGTCCTGGGATTGGAAGAAGGGACATGAGAGCAGTTAGAAGGGGAGAGGGATCGTGGAGACAATGCAACCACAGTGCTCACGAGCGAACAGACGACAGCAAGGAAGCCCTGTCAGGAAGTACAGTGCACAGTGAAAACCAAGTGTTCCTAGAGCATTTGCTGATGAGCTCGCTAGTCTGCTAACACGAGTGTTCTAAGAGATTCATGGGTCTAGAGATTAGTGACTTCACTGGGCACTGGCACATTAAAGGTAAAAAAAGAAAACACTGTTAGACAACGAAGTGAGAGTCTGGGTCAATGTGACAAGAATGGCTCGCTTCTCTGAGTATGACAAGAAGCTGTGCTGATGACGATTTAAATAATTGGATGCTAGTGTCTTCTCTTCAATTGCCTTTCTGACGCTCATCTAAACCTAGCTACCTCTCTGAAGCCACTCCAGAACTTCAGGTCTCTATGTGTCTTATTAGCACAGAGAGTGAAAGATCTGATCAAAACGAGCTTCAAAGATGTAGGCAATATGAACTGACTTGAAAGTGTATCTTTTGACTAGCCAAGATTACATTTTTATTTTGTTGTCCACGTTCATAAAACTTCAGTCTCCAAAGCAAAGGCTACACTTCTGTGAAATCAGCTCCATTTTGAAGACTGATGTTTCCTATTTTTGACCTTCTTCAGCTGTGATACAAACATTCAGGGGACATGGCATATACCTGGGTGTCTCTCCATCATCTGCATGCAGGTAAGAGATGAATAAGGTCAGTACACAGAGTGCTCTCACACCGCATCTTAAAATGTAGTAGAAAGTAACGGAGCAAATTAAGCCCAGCACTTGAGGTCATATTCAGCAAAATGGTTAAATGACTAGGTTGTTGCGTGGAAAATAAGCAAAAATATCTAAGGCTTAAAATAGGGAAGTGAATATTATTAAGTGGCAATTCTCCATAGCCTCAGGTCTTTTTCCTTTTTAGTGGTTTAGGATGCAAGGAAATTCCCTAGCTCTTTATTACCGAGCAATGTGTTGAGAACATTTATTATTAAAGTGAATTATTTGTTTTGTAGTATATATGTCAAGATTAATTTTACATAGTTTGGTTAAATTATTTACTGTCATATATTGATATACACCTATTTTTATATATCATATATATAAATATATGATAGAAAATATATATCATATATATCGTGAAAACATAGCTTGATGAGAGCAGAGCCTTAGCAAACCCTCAACACTCCCAGAAGGCGCACCTTCCGGGAGCCTAAGGATCCCCAGGAAATGTTTTCAGGCTCTGACTCTAAGTCCTCTGTTGACAGCCGCCCGTATCAGCTGTTGTCTGTTAGTAGCCGCCCGTACTGCGCCCAACGTGGGGCTGATTTCCTGTGAGTGAGTCAACAGGGCACAGCTGTTGTCCACCTCAAAGGACGCAGTGCACATGAGCCAAGCACGTCACAGCCCGCTCTCGGGACATGCAAATTGGGCATGGGCTTGCACCAATCGGGTAGCGACACATATATAAGCAGTGCCTTTTCCTCCCTCGGGGTCCCCTGTCCCTGTTCAAAAGAGCTGTACAATAAAGGCTTGTTTGCAGACGAATCCTGTTGCCGCGTGTCGTTCTTGCTGGCGAGATGTTGGGCACGAGACAGTCCTCCCTATTCCTTCTGTCATCCTGAGACCTTCTTAAAATAAGGTCCTTCTAATTGTTTATTTTAAGTGTGCTTATTATTAAAGTATTATGGCAAGACTGATCATGAGAGAAATTGCGCAATACCCCTATCTTTTTAGTTCAATACCTTCACTAAGATCCATGCCTGGCCTGTAAGACAAAAAGAGCCAGGCTAATCCAACCAGAAGCGCCACCACCAGATTCACTATGACCCATGGCATGAGAACCGGTTCCTCCACTTCTGCTGGCCTGGAGATGAGAAATGCTCATTAGAAATGCCTTCGTTTTTGCCCCCAAGTCCAATACAACTATTTTATATACTTTTAAAAAGCAGTCCTCTCCTAGAGGAATACCAAGTGTGACAAAGCATGATCTTCCTAAAACAAGCAACAGAAGAAACTCAGCACACGTCTGCAGACGTTTGAGTTCTACACAGATCTTTGTAGAGCAGTGTAATGAAAGTTAAATGTTCCCCTCAAGAGTCCAAACAATTTCCCTCACAATATCACGGCAATATTCTTCAACTGATAATCTCCTTTCTCTCTTAGACCATACCTACTCACTCTCTCAAAAGAGACTGTCATTCATTTAAGCTGGACTTTCAGCCATCTGGTCAACCCATTAGCTGGCTACTTGTCTGTGAATGCTGCTTCTCCCACACTGTCTTCCTAGTACTTCTTGCTCAGTTCTTGGGCTGTATTCCAGCCACCCTCTCACCACCATTCTGTGATATTAGGCTCTCTGCATGGGGTAAAGCCATAGAGCACCTCCAATCCATTGTCATACTTTTTATAAGAAGATAGCTCATTTAAAAACCTAGGTATAGTTCCCATAGAGGAGGGCCCAAGAGCAGCAGGACCGCTGCGTCTGAGACACCGCCAGAACCTGAAGGGATCTACCGGATAAACAGTTCTCTGCACCCAAATCCCGTGGGAGGGAGAGCTAAACCTTCAGAGAAGCAGACACGCCTGGGAAACCAGAAGAGACTGCACTCTGCACACATCTCTGACACCAGAGGAAAACACCAAACGCCATCTGGAACCCTGGTGCACTGAAGCTCCGGGAAACGGCGGCGCAGATCTTCCTGGTTGCTGCCGCCGCGGAGAGCTCGAGGGCAGCACCCCTCGAGCGAACTTGAGCCTCGGGACCACAGGTAAGACCAACTTTTCTGCTGCAAGTGACCTGCCTGGTGAACTCAAGACACGGGCCCACAGGAACAGCTGAAGACCTGTAGAGAGGAAAAACTACACACCCGAAAGCAAAACACTCTGTCCCCATAACTGGCTGAAAGAAAACAGGAAAACAGGTCTACAGCACTCCTGACACACAGGCTTATAGGACAGTCTAGCCACTGTCAGAAATAGCAGAACAAAGTAACACTAGAGATAATCTGATGGCAAGAGGCAAGCGCAGGAACCCAAGCAACAGAAACCAAGATTACATGGCATCATCAGAGCCCAATTCTCCCACCAAAGCAAACACAAAATATCCAAACACACCAGAAAAGCAAGATTTAGTTTCAAAATCATATTTGATCATGATGCTGGAGGACTTCAAGAAAGACGTGAAGAACTCCCTTAGAGAATAAGTAGAAGCCTACAGAGAGGAATCGCAAAAATCCCTGAAAGAATTCCAGGAAAACATAAATAAACAAGTAGAAGCCCATAGAGAGGAGTCACAAAAATCCCTGAAAGAATTCCAGGAAAACACAATCAAACAGTTGAAGGAATTAAAAATGGAAATAGAAGCAATCAAGAAAGAACACATGGCTCCTCCTCTTCCTCCTCCTCCCCCCTCCTCCTCCTCCTTCTCCTCTTCTTCCTCCTCCCCCTTCCTCTCCTTCCTCCTCCTCCTCTTCCTCCCTCCCTTCTTCTCTTCCTTCTTCCCTCCCTGGCCAGCCTCTTCTGCTCTTTCTCTTTTTCTGCCCTTCTCTTTCTCCCTTTCTACCACTTCACGAAGTCCTCCTCCCCCTTTTCTTACAAAAAGCAATAAAATTCCCCTTTAGCAGAAAAAAAAAAAAAAAAAAAAAGAAAGAACACATGGAAACAACCCTGGATATAGAAAATCAAAAGAAGAGACAAGGAGCTGTAGATACGAGCTTCACCAACAGAATACAAGAGATGGAAGAGAGAATCTCGGAAGCAGAAGATTCCATAGAAATCATTGACTCAACTGTCAAAGATAATGTAAAGCGGAAAAAGCTACTGGTCCAAAACATACAGGAAATCCAGGACTCAATGAGAAGATCAAACCTAAGGATAATAGGTATAGAAGACTCCCAGCTCAAAGGACCAGTAAATATCTTCAACAAAATCATAGAAGAAAACCTCCCTAACCTAAAAAAAGAGATACCCATAGGCATACAAGAAGCCTACAGAACTCCAAATAGATTGGACCAGAAAAGAAACAACTCCCATCACATAATAGTCAAAACACCAAACGCACAAAATAAAGAAAGAATATTAAAAGCAGTAAGGGAAAAAGGTCAAGTAACATATAAAGGCAGACCTATCAGAATCACACCAGACTTTTCGCCAGAAACTATGAAAGCCAGAAGATCCTGGACAGATGTCATACAGACCCTAAGAGAACACAAATGCCAGCCCAGGTTACTGTATCCTGCAAAACTCTCAATTAACATAGATGGAGAAACCAAGATATTCCATGACAAAACCAAATTTACACAATATCTTTCTACAAATCCAGCACTACAAAGGATAATAAATGGTAAAGCCCAACATAAGGAGGCAAGCTATACCCTAGAAGAAGCAAGAAACTAATCGTCTTGGCAACAAAACAAAGAGAAGAAAAGCACACAAACATAACCTCACATCCAAATATGAATATAACAGGAAGCAATAATCACTATTCCTTAATATCTCTCAACATCAATGGCCTCAACTCCCCAATAAAAAGAAATAGATTAACAAACTGGATACGCAACGAGGACCCTGCATTCTGCTGCCTACAGGAAACACACCTCAGAGACAAAGACAGACACTACCTCAGAGTGAAAGGCTGGAAATCAACTTTCCAAGCAAATGGTCAGAAGAAGCAAGCTGGAGTAGCCATTCTAATATCAAATAAAATCAATTTCCAACTAAAAGTCATCAAAAAAGATAAGGAAGGACACTTCATATTCAGCAAAGGAAAAATCCACCAAGATGAACTCTCAATCCTAAATATCTATGCCCCAAATACAAGGGCACCTACATACGTAAAAGAAACCTTACTAAAGCTCAAAACACACATTGCACCTCACACAATAATAGTAGGAGACTTCAACACCCCACTCTCATCAATGGACAGATCATGGAAACAGAAATTAAACAGAGACGTAGACAGACTAAGAGAAGTCATGAGCCAAATGGACTTAACAGATATTTATAGGATATTCTATCCTAAAACAAAAGGATATAACTTCTTCTCAGCTCCTCATGGTACTTTCTCCAAAATTGACCATATAATTGGTCAAAAAACGGGCCTCAACAGGTACAGAAAGATAGAAATAACCCCATGCATGCTATCAGACCACCACAGCCTAAAACTGGTCTTCAATAACAATAAGGGAAGAATGCCCACATATATGTGGAAATTGAACAATGCTCTACTCAATGATAACCTGGTCAAGGAAGAAATAAAGAAAGAAATTAAAGACTTTTTAGAATTTAATGAAAATGAAGGTACAACATACCCAAACTTATGGGACACAATGAAAGCTGTGCTAAGAGGAAAACTCATAGCGCTGAGTGCCTGCAGAAAGAAACAGGAAAGAGCATATGTCAGCAGCTTGACAGCACACCTAAAAGCTCTAGAACAAAAAGAAGCAAATACACCCAGGAGGAGTAGAAGGCAGGAAATAATCAAACTCAGAGCTGAAATCAACCAAGTAGAAACAAAAAGGATCATAGAAAGAATCAACAGAGCCAAAAGTTGGTTCTTTGAGAAAATCAACAAGATAGATAAACCCTTAGCCAGACTAACGAGAGGACACAGAGAGTGTCCAAATTAACAAAATCAGAAATGAAAAGTGAGACATATCTACAAATTCAGAGGAAATTCAAAAAATCATCAGATCTTACTATAAAAACCTATATTCAACAAAACTTGAAAATCTGCAGGAAATGGACAATTTCCTAGACAGATACCAGGTACCGAAGTTAAATCAGGAACAGATAAACCAGTTAAACAACCCCATAACTCCTAAGGAAATAGAAGCAGTCATTAAAGGTCTCCCAACCAAAAAGAACCCAGGTCCAGACGGGTTTAGTGCAGAATTCTATCAAACCTTCATAGAAGACCTCATACCAATATTATCCAAACTATTCCACAAAATTGAAACAGATGGATCACTACCGAATACCTTCTACAAAGCCACAATTACTCTTATACCTAAACCACACAAAGACCCAACAAAGAAAGAGAACTTCAGAGCAATTTCCCTTATGAATATCGACGCAAAAATACTCAACAAAATTCTGGCAAACCAAATCCAAGAGCACATCAAAACAATCATCCACCATGCATCCCAGGCATGCAGGGATGGTTTAATATACGGAAAACCATCAACGTGATCCATTATATAAACAAACTGAAAGAACAAAACCACATGATCATTTCATTAGATGCTGAGAAAGCATTTGACAAAATTCAACACCCCTTCATGATAAAAGTCCTGAAAAGAATAGGAATTCAAGGCCCATACCTAAACATAGTAAAAGCTATATACAGCAAACCAGTTGCTAACATTAAACTAAATGGAGAGAAACTTGAAGCAATCCCACTAAAATCAGGGACTAGACAAGGCTGCCCACTCTTTCCCTACTTATTCAATATAGTTCTTGAAGTTCTAGCCAGAGCAATCAGACAACAAAAGGAGGTCAAGGGGATACAGATCGGAAAAGAAGAAGTCAAAATATCACTATTTGCAGACGATATGATAGTATGTTTAAGTGATCCCAAAAGTTCCACCAGAGAACTACTAAAGCTGATAAACAACTTCAGCAAAGTGGCTGGGTATAAAATTAACTCAAATAAATCAGTAGCCTTCCTCTACACAAAAGAGAAACAAGCCAAGAAAGAAATTAGGGAAACGACACCCTTCATAATAGATCCAAACAATATAAAGTACCTCGGTGTGACTTTAACCAAGCAAGTAAAAGATCTGTACAATAAGAACTTCAAGACTCTGAAGAAAGAAATTGAAGAAGACCTCAGAAGATGGAAAGATCTCCCATGCTCATGGATTGGCAGGATTAATATAGTAAAAATGGCCATTCTACCAAAAGCGAGCTACAGATTCAATGCAATCCCCATCAAAATACCAATCCAATTCTTCAAAGAGTTAGACAAAACAATTTGCAAATTCATCTAGAATAACAAAAAACCCAGGATAGCTAAAACTATCCTCAACAATAAAAGGACTTCAGGGGGAATCACTATCCCTGAACTCAAGCAGTATTACAGAGCAATAGTGATAAAAACTGCATGGTATTGGTACAGAGACAGACAGATAGACCAATGGAACAGAATTGAAGACCCAGAAATGAACCCACACACCTATGGGCACTTGATTTTTGACAAAGGAGCCAAAACCATCAAATGGAAAAAAGATAGCATTTTCAGCAAATGTTGCTGGTTCAACTGGAGGTCAACATATAGAAGAATGCAGATTGATCCATGCTTATCACCCTGTACAAAGCTTAAGTCCAAGTGGATCAAGGACCTCCACATCAAACCAGATACACTCAAACTAATAGAAGAAAAACTAGGGCAGCATCTCGAACACATGGGCACTGGAAAAAATTTCCTGAACAAAACACCAATGGCTTATGCTCTAAGATCAAGAATCAACAAATGGGATCTCATAAAACTGCAAAGCTTCTGTAAGGCAAAGGACACTGTGGTTAGGACAAAACGGCAACCAACAGATTGGGAAAAGATCTTTACCAATCCTACAACAGATAGAGGCCTTATATCCAAAATATACAAAGAACTCAAGAAGTTAGACCGCAGGGAGACAAATAACCCTATTAAAAATGGGGTTCAGAGCTAAACAAAGAATTCACAGCTGAGGAATGCCGAATGGCTGAGAAACACCTAAAGAAATGTTCAACATCTTTAGTCATAAGGGAAATGCAAATCAAAACAACCCTGAGATTTCACCTCACACCAGTGAGAATGGCTAAGATCAAAAACTCAGGTGACAGCAGATGCTGGAGAGGATGTGGAGAAAGAGGAACACTCCTCCATTGTTGGTGGGATTGCAGACTGGTACAACCATTCTGGAAATCAGTCTGGAGGTTCCTCAGAAAATTGGACATTGAACTGCCTGAGGATCCAGCTATACCTCTCTTGGGCATATACCCAAAAGATGCCCCACGTGCTCCACTATGGTCATAGCAGCCTTATTTATAATAGCCAGAAGCTGGAAAGAACCCAGATGCCCTTCAACAGAGGAATGGATACAGAAAATGTGGTACATCTACACAATGGAATATTACTCATCTATCAAAAACAATGACTTTATGAAATTCGTAGGCAAATGGTTGGAACTGGAAAATATCATCCTGAGTGAGGTAACCCAATCACAGAAAAACACACATGGTATGCACTCATTGATAAGTGGCTATTAGCCCAAATGCTTGAATTACCCTAGATGCCTAGAACAAATGAAACTCAAGACGGATGATCAAAATGTAAGTGATTCACTCCTTCTTTAAAAGGGGACCAAGAATACCCTTGGCAGGGAATAGAGAGGCAAAGATTAAAACAGACACAGAAGGAACACCCATTCAGAGCCTGCCCCACATGTGGCCCATACATATACAGCCATCCAATTAGACAAGATGGATGAAGCAAAGAAGTGCAGGCCTACAGGAGCCGGATGTAGATCGCTCCTGAGAGACACAGCCAGAATACAGCAAACACAGAGGCGAATGCCAGCAGCAAACCACTGAACTGAGAATAGGACCCCCATTGAAGGAATCAGAGAAAGAACTGGAAGTGCTTGAAGGGGCTCGAGACCCCTTATGAACAACAATGCCAAGCAACCAGAGCTTCCAGGGACTAAGCCACTACCTAAAGACTATACATGGACTGACCGTGGACTCTGACCTCATAGGTAGCAATGAATATCCTAGTAAGAGCACCAGTGGAAGGGAAGCCTTGGGTCCTGCTAAGACTGAACCCCCAGTGAACTAGATTGTTGGGGGGAGGGCGGCAATGGGGGGAGGATGGGGAGGGGAACACCGATAAGAAAGGGGAGGGGGGAGGGGGATGTTTGTCCAGAAACCGGGAAAGGGAATAACACTCGAAATGTATATAAGAAATACTCAAGTTAATAAAAAAAAAAAAAAAAAGAAAGAAAGAAAAAAAAAACCTAGGTATAAGTGGGGTATAGGAGCTCATTCCTATAATCACAGCACTTAGGAGGGACAGGCAGTATGATCAGGAGTTCAAGGCCAGTCTCACCTACATAAGAAGTTTGGGCTACTTGAAACTACATGTCAAGAAAAACAAAAATATAAAATATAAAAAGGTCATTCTCCATTAACCAACGGAACAGTTATTTTCTTCTCATGGTTTATTATAAACAGAAATGTATCCTTGGTATGGTCTATGAGTGAAAATGTGGAAAGGCATCATTACCCTCCTGCTCCCCCATTGCTGCTGTTAGCATAACTGCTAACATTACTGTGGAGTCTTACCAGAGGCTTCCATTGACAGAAGGTTCGTAAAGGTAGATTCTGTCACTTGTCATTTGCTGACTCAGAGATAGTGTTAGAGCAGTAAAATACACTGAGGGGGAAGAAGTGAAATTACTAATAAATTTAACTGTTGTTTATATTTAAATTTAAGACCAAAACAATCCACACTTGTGGATTGATTATACAAATAAATTCACTTAACTCCAATACACAGTTTTATTAAAATGTGGGCCTGGATATAGTGTAGAGTGTAATAGATGAGCACAATTTTATCATCAGAACTGGCAAGGAGGAGCCTAGGTCTTTTAAAAATTTAAATGTTCGGGCTGGAGAGATGGCTCAGTGGTTAAGAGCACTGACTGCTCTTCCAGAGGTCCTGAGTTCAAATCCCAGCAACCACATGGTGGCTCACAACCATCTGTAATGAGATCTGATGCCCTCTTCTGGTGTGTGTGAAGACAGCTACAGTGTACTCAAACACATAAAATAAATAATTCTTTTAAAAAAAAATTTAAATGTTCAAGGTCTTCAAACTAGCTTTAATAGAATCTTGTAACCTACAACAAAATGTATTGTAGATTGCCAAAAATACATAAAATGGTATGTCATGCCAGGCCATCTGAGTCTGCCAAGGGGAAACACAGAAGCTAAGTAAGTAATGAAGGCCAGCAAGTTTAACTTTACTTATTATTTTTGGTGTGGGGCATTAAACCCAGGACCTCTTAGATGATCTTCAAATGAGAAACACTTGTAAGCCAGGCACAGCAGAGGATGCTTGCAAATCCCAGCACTTAAGGGAAAGCAAACAGAATGAGAAGTTCAAAGCTATCCTCAACCACACAGAAAGTTCAAGGCCAACCTGAGCTATGTAACAGATCCTGCCTCAAAAACAAAAACAAAAAACAGTTCTTAAAAATTACTCCTGGGTTGGGGATTTAGCTCAGTGGTAGAGCACTTGCCTAGCAAGTGCAAGGCCCTGGGTTCGGTCCTCAGCTCCGAAAAAAAAAAATTACTCCTACCACATTTTAAAGTATAAATTGTACAATATTTTTCTTCTCCTCAATTATAACATAGTTATTAAGGTAACTATTACTTACAGAAAGAGGCTAAAGCTGTTGGCTCCAGGGCCAAAAAGTTCCGGATTGCTACTGAGGTTTTAGCAAAGTCGATCCTAGAACGAGATGAAGACTTTGTGTCACTGTGCAGCTGAAACACAACAGTATCTTCCCTTGCTGGGTCCCCTTCTCTATTCTACCGCCACCAGTTCGTCTGTCCCTTGCCAGTCTCTAGTTAACGTCTGAACTTCAACAAAGAAAGTATCTACCTGATTTACAAAGTCTATCTAACACGAAGATGAGTATTAAGACACATGAGGAAACAGTTTAACCTTGATTGGCAAAAATCATTAGCTTCCTCCTCTTCCCGGTAAACTATTGGACTACAGTGCTGCCTAGTTTTTATCAACTGGTCTTTACCTAGAGTCATCTGGGAAGCTGAGGGAACCTCCACTAAGAAAATGACTCCATAGGACTGGGCTGTAAGCAAGTCTATCGGGGCATTTTCTTGATGTGCTCAGGGCCGGGGTGGTGCACACCTTTAATCCAAGTCCTCGGAAAGCAGAGGCGGGTGGGTCTGTCAGTTTGGGGCCAGCCTAGTGTACAGAGGGAGTCCAGGAAGCCCAGGCTACTCAGAGAAATCCTGTCTCAAAAACAAAATAAAACAAACAAACAAAAAAAAACAACCAAGGAACAAATCAAGACTGTGGGAGGGCCCGGCTCACTCTGGGCGACACCATCGCTGGGGCAGGCCCGTCGCTGGGCAGGTGTACTGGGTTGTATAAAAAGAAGGCTGAGCAAGCCATGGAGAAGAAACCAGTACCAGGTCTCTGTTCACAACTCCAGGTTCTGGCCTTGGTGAGTTCTAGCTGTGTGTTCCCCTGACAGGGGACCATACAATATGTGGTAAAACAAACCTGTTTCTCCCAAAACTGTTTTTGCATAGTGTTTTATCACAAAAACAGGCCAGTCATGACAATAGGCAGGGTTTGTTTGGGTTTTTTTGAGGGGGGTGTGATTTTATTTAGTTTGTATGGGCAGGTGGGTACACGCCCATGCACTCACACACACAGGAGCTATGTGAAGGTAGGAGTTGGTTGTCTCCTTCCACAGCGTGGCTCTTGGGTAGCAAACTTAGGACAGCAGGTTTAGCAGCAGGCATCTTTACCCACCGAGCCATCTCTCCAGCCCTGCTGATATTTTTAAAAATGGGTTGACCTGTGTTCTCCAAAATAAGTGGTGAAGGTCTAACCTTAGTCCTTAAGAAAGTGACTTCATTTGGAAACAAGATCTCTATGAATACAGTGAAATGAAGACAAGGCCATACTAATCCAAAGACTGGTTTAAAAAAGGGTCATTCAACCTTGAAAAGCCATAGTGACATATATTGCTTACTATTTCTTCCTGAAGGAAGGTTAGAAGAGCCCGCATTCACAACAGCCTTACCTGTCAAATGCTGAAACTGTACTTAGAGCCAAAAGCAAGTAAAGAAGGCTCTGGAAGGGATATGCCAAGGGCTTGTACTGCTGCAGAAGGTTGGAGACATTAGAGAACTGGTCTCCCGCGAGAACACAGATCACAACAATATTCCACACAGCACAGCCAGCCAAGAAGCCGTGAGAGAAGAGGCCGATCATCCTGCACAGAAGATTTTAGTTATGTATTAGCCACTAAAATAAAAAGCTAAGGTATTTTTAAAACCTCCTCAAATAAAATAAAGTTGAAAAGCACAAATGGAATGTCTACAAGAATAAATCTACATTCCATTTTAAATTGTTTACGAAGTATGGAACAGCCAAACATTTTTCTTTTAAACGATGCTATCCAATTAACATTTGCTTAATGAACACCAACAAAAGGCAGCCACCTGAAAGCTCGGTGCACGGAAAGTGCCACATCGCGGGTAGTCCAAGATGGCTTCATGTCCATTGACACATCTACGTTTTCTGTGGTCTTTATCAACTCCGAACGGTCCGCCGCCTGAAATCTCCCTGGGAGTGCGGAGCAGACAGAACACAATCACTGAAGGCTAACAAGCAAGCGCCTGAACTGCAGGTCCAGGAGGATCTGGTGCCTTGGCCTCCACGAGCATGCACATGTAAGTGATTGGAATAAAATAAAATCTTAGAAAACAGACCAGGAGCCTGCAGAGTGGAGTAAAGGTGCTGCCTCAGATCAAGTCTGCTGACCTAAGCTTGGCCCTAGACCCACAGAGGCAGCAGGACGGAACTGGCCCCACAAAGTTGTCCTGACCTCACACGAATGTCACTCGTCTACCTCACACCTACAAGCACATGTGCTCAAAACCTAAATAAATAAATAAATAAATAAATAGAAGGGGTTGAATTTGCTATTTTTTTTATTCTAAAAATTACACTGGACTGTAACTTTCCTTTTCTTTCACCTTTGACTACTTAGATATGTAATTTCTTCATCTTTATTTTTAAGATTTAGTTATTTATTTTATGTATGTGAGTATACAGTCTCTTTCTTCAGAAGAGGCATCAGATTCCATCAGATGGTTGTGAACCACCATTTGGTTGCTGGGAATTGAACTCAGGACCTCCAGAAGCAGTTGGTACTCTTAACTGCTGAGCCATCTCTCTAGCCCCAATTTATTCATCTTTTTTTAAATATATATATCATATATATATCATATATATATATATGCTATTTTTTATTTACATTTCAAATGTAACCCCTTTCCTGGTTTCCCATCCATAAATCCCCTATCCCATTCCTCTTCCCCCTTCTACTATGAGGGTGTTCCCCCACCCATCCACCCACCCCTTCCCTCCTCCCCGACCTGACATTCCCCTACACAATGGGGGTGGGGGGTGTCCAGTCTTGGCAGGACCAAGGGCTTCTCCTCCCATTGGTGCCTGACAAGGCTATCCTCTGTCCATGTGTACTCTTTGGGTAGCGGTTTAGTCCCTAGGAGCTCTGGTTGGTTGGTATTATTATTCTTATGGGGTTGTAAGCCCCTTCAGCTCCTTCAATCCTTTCTCTAACTCCTCCAATGGGGACCGCATTCTCAGTTCAATGGTTGGCAGAGCCTCTCAGGAGACAACTCTATCAGGTTTCTGTCAGCATGCATTTCTTGGCATCAACAATTTCGTCTGGGTTTAGTAGCTATATGTATATGGGATGGATCCCCAGGTTGGGCAGGCTCTGAATGGCCTTTCTTCAGTCTCCATATCTCCTCCTATGAATATTTTTGTTCCACCTTCTAAAAAGGACTGAAGCATCCACATTTTGGTCATCCTTCTTGAGCATCATGTGGTTTGTGGATTGTATCTTGGGTAATCTGAGTTTTGGGGCTAATAGCCACTTATCAGTGAGTACATACCATGTGTGCTTTTTTGTGACTGGGTTACCTCACTCAGGATGATATTTTTCTATTTCCATCCATTTGCCTATGAGTTTTATGAAGTCATTGTTTTTGATAGCTGATTAGTACTCCATAATGTAGAAGTACAACATTTTCTGTATCCATTCCTCTGTTGAAGGGCATCTGGGTTCTTTCTAGCTTCTGGCTATTATAAATAAGGCTGCTATGAACATAGTGGAACATGTGTCCTTATTGTATGTTGGAGCATCTTTTGAGTATATGCCCAGGAATGTTAGATAGCTGGGACCTCAGGTAGTGTAATGTCCAATTTTCTGAGGAACCTCCAGACTGATTTCCAGAATGGTTTTACCAGTCTGCAATCCCACCAACAATGGAGGAGTGTTCCTCTTTCTCCACATCCTCACCAGCATTTGCTGTCCCCTGAGTTTTTAATCTTAGCCATTCTAACTGGTGTGAGGTGGAATCTCAGGGTTGTTTTGATTTGCATTTCCCTGATGACTAAGGATGTTGAACATTTCTTTAGTTGTTTTTCATCTTCTAAAATAATAATGCAATGCCGATAACTTTCCTCTTAACCCAAGGCCAACATTAAAATAATAACAATTTTAAGATCAACTATATTTAAATCAACAATAAACTTTCAACTCAGAATTAAATTTAAAAGCAAGACAGTCTATAGAAGTAATTTAAATACTTTAGGAATATTAAGATGAAAAGGTTGGGGACTAGAGAAATGGCTGAGAAGTTCAGAGTACTTGCTGTTCCTGCAGAGGACCTGGGTTCTGTTCCCAGCACCCACATGGTGGCTTACAGCCACTGTAGTTCTAATTCTAAAGATTAGGTGCCTTCTTCTGACCTTTGTAGGCACAAGACACACATTTAGAACACAGAGGCAAAACACTCAAACACATAAAATAAAAATAAATAAGTTTTTAAAATATTTTTTAAAAATTATTTTAAATGTTTACACTATGAAGGCAAGCTATTATTTGAAAAATTCTTTACAATTCTTGAGAAGAGATGCCCGAGTGTGCAGCACAGCCTCCTGTGCTGGCAGGGAAGAGAACTTCAAAAGGCTCTCTTGAGACTCAGGAGTCGGCCTGGGGCAACGCACATATGCACTGTGGTCACTTTCTTCTTTAGGTGTTGCAATCCAGAAATGGGTCAGGAAGCAGGCTGACGCCATCTCAATTACCTTCACAAAACCCATTGCTCAGATATTTTTAAAGGATGAAAGAATAATTAATTTTCTCAAAAAAAAAAAAAAACTTTCCTGGAGAGCCAAAAAAAAGCATTTGTGGTTTTCTTTATTGGTCAGTCAAACAGAAAAGTTTTTATACCAAAGGAAACAAGAATAAAATAACTGGTCACATTGCTCTAAAAAAAAGAGGGAGTCGGGGGGATGGCCTTGTCTTACAAGCACAGAGACCTGACTTGGGTCCTGACAGCCTACCTAAAATTGCTGTGCATTTTTAGCCCAGTGAGTGGGTCCTGTCTCAAAAGAAGCAGATGGTAATTACTTCAGGGTAACACCTGAGTTGGGGGTAGGGAAACTGAAATCAGAATATACTGTATAGGAAAAAATAATCTATTTTCAATTAAAAACAAAATCTAGTTGGAAAAAAAACAATAGTATAATGACTAGATTTGTCTGTCAATTTTCATTCATATTTCTTTATTATTTCCTTCATTCAGGTCATCAGAACTATAATTACCAAGTTAAAGATATCCCTTGACAATATTCAGAGCAACTGTATTCCAAAACAAGGAGTTACTTACGGCTTTTTTCCACAAATATTTTGCCAACAGGCTGGCTGACTCCGGTGGGTGCGGTGAACCTAGAGTGGTGTTCTAGAGTGCTCTGCTCATCCGTAATTACGTCTTCATCTTCTACCCCTAGCTCGCTGGCATACTGTGGTTCCGCTGGCTGCATTTTCCTGAAATCAGGGGAAATCTTTGAAACAATAAATAATTCTTGAATTTTTAAAGACCCACAAGAAATTACCCATGAATATAATAGACAGAATCCTGAACTTGGAGTGAAAGAAATATGCTGTTAATAAATCTAATTAATAAATCTAATTATAAATCTGTTATTAACTGCACACGTTCCTGTGAACCTCGGACTTCTCATTTGGAAAATGGACACTCACTGGACGAGATTTCTCCTGACTTCAAATTATAAAATTCTAAACGTGACTGGTTATTGTTTGCAGTAATTTTTATGTACAAACATTAATGTTATGTAACTTCCAGTATATTTTAAGTATGCTGTTGTATTTTATATGATTATAATGATATGTTATTATTTATAATAAATAATGGAATAACTATATAAGATAGTTAATTTCCTATATTAAAACACAATGGTTAGGCTTATTTCCTACTTCAAATCCATTAACATGGAGAAATGAATCACAGTATTTATCCTTAATGACGGGTTTTGTAACTTATATGAAAATATTCTCTCTGATTGTGCTTTCTTCGAGATGACTCCTTGGGCTAGTTCCATACATTATTCTTCTCTTTTCTTTAGTGTTCTATTCTTTTCAAATTCCTCATAGCATCGGTTCATTTCTGTACTACTGCTTATCCTGACACAACACACGGTGTGATGAGACCCAGCGAGGACTTGAACTAAACACAGCACCAGCTCTGAGGAAGAGCTCCATGGATGAATAAACTATTACTTCGCCTTCCTTCGAGGTTTTGGAATAACCACTTCCTCACGAGGCTCCACGTCCATGCCGTTTTCATTCCGTAGTAAAGACGGACTGGATGGCTTTTCAGTGAAGGAAGTCTCCAACTCTGAAAGTAAGATGTGTCACATGATTACAAGGTAGAAATGAAACAGTACACACCTTTTTCGAGACAAGAGAACTGTCAGACTTTTGGTTGGACCAATTCTTTCGCCAAGGGCAGTGTTCTTTGAGACGGAGTCTGACTATGTCGTCTCAGCTTCCCTGGAATTTGTTATGTAGACCAGGTTAACCTTAAACTCAGAGAACTGCCGGCTAAAGGCATGTGCCAACATGCCCACTGGGATTAGATTTCTTAATTTTTTTCTGTACTGGTTGACATTAAAACTTGAAATTCTACATTTAAAATATAGAAGTGTAAATTTTTTTATCTGAAAAATTTGGCTGGTGTGGTGGTGCATGTTTTTAATCCTAGTATTCAGAAAGTGGAGACAGGCAGATCTCTGTCAATTTGAGACTAGCCTGGACTACATAGTTAAAGTCTAGGCTGGCAAGGACCACATAGTAACACCCTGCCTCAAACAAATGAAACCAAACACTAGCCTCCAAGTTCGGAGTACCTCCAGGTTTAGCTACTTGTTGGCAGGAGTCACGGGACTCAGATGTCATTACACTCGTGGTTAGTTTATTACAGCAAAAGAACAAAAGCAAAATCAGCAAAAGGAAAAGTGGAGCGAACCCAGGTGAAACAGCGCAGTGACAACAGTCCTTCGCCAGAGCAAACCGTGCCACGAATCCCAGCAGCAGGTTATGCCAACACAGGGCAGGCAGATCCGACAAGGAAGCTCATCAGAGACTCAACGTCAGTCACACAGACCTACACTTACCAAAATCCCAGAGTCCCAGAAGGGAAGCAGGTGTTCGTCATCACGTGCGAAGGCACAGTGAGCTGCCCTTACAGGTTAGTAAAGGTTTGCGTGAGTGTGGGGAACCGTTCGTCATCCAAATTGCCCAAAGCCACAGACAACAGGCTTTCTGAGAGTGCAGGGATCTCAGTCATATGACCTCTGCTATCCTGCACCCAGTGGAGTCATTAAGTTCAAACAAGTGGACAGGCCACCTACCCATTAGCTAGTCTTCCCACCTGAAAACACTAGATCCCGAGACAGCCTCAACCCTTCAAACGTTTGACTAAAATGCAGCCCAGGCCTGAAAGACAATACAGGCAGAACAGTACACAACGGTCATTCTGGGTAAAGCAAAACAAGAACCAGAGCTTTAAACTCCTAGAAGTCAGAGCAACAGACAACAGACATAGCTCAGATGGTACAGTGCTCGCCTAGTGCACAAGGTTCAGTCCCCAGCACTGGAGAAAAAAGAAAAACAGGCGTGGTCACCATAATCCTAGCAGCTGGAAAGTGGTGAGGAAAGAGGAGGCTCACAAGTTCAATCCTCAGCTACACATCACGGCAAGTGTGGGTTACACAAGACCCTGCTTCAGAAGAAAAGAGAAAAATACTATACCACCAGACAGGCAAAGCTGGTGCACTTAGAATGGCTAGAGCAGGCTCCCCGGAACGCAGGTCTCCTTTGGTCTGATTCTTCTCCGGCTTGTTTTGCAGTTTGGGCTTTTTGTTGGTTTGGTTTTTCTTTTCTTTTGTGTTTTGTCTTTTTGAGACACTTTGTCCACACTGACCTGGAACTCATAGACCTTCTGCCTCAGCCTCCAAAGTGGTGAGCCTAAAGGCACGTGCCGCCGCTCAGCTGGGTCAAGAATGTTCTGAAAATGGCTAGGCCAGTTTTATGCAGCTATTCTTCACAGTCTAGGAATTGGTATCATCTCAATTTTCAAATTCTTATCCTGACCAAATGATCAAAACTTTATTGTCATCAACCTACATTCATGCTGGTGATTCCTACGTCGAACGGAGGGTAGGCTCTCCCGTGGGAGTCACCTGGGTCTCCTTCCAACTGCTTCTGCTCTTCCAGCGCCCAGGTACTGTGACACCCACTTCAATGCTTCCCAAAACTGGCCTGTGTTCTCCTCAGTCCTAAGTCCTGCCACTCTGCTCCTGTAACTTTAATCAGTCAGTACCTGCTGCTCTCTAAGAGCACAGTCATTAATTAGTCAGGAGAAACACTGTTAAATTCTCCTCAAGGGCTAATCTGTGATAACAGTGACCAGCTAACCTCACAGTTACTCCTTCCTCTCCTTTGTTTAATATTAGTAAAGTCAGTCCACTGTCCCTTTCTAATTACCATAAAACTAATATATGTTCTTAAATGAAGAAAATTAAAATCATATTTTGTTCTTCCTTGTTAAAAGACAATCTAGTCAGTTAACACCACTGTTCTCCACTGTCTTCACTGTGCTCATGTGTGCCTATACCTACGGTCTAGATTGAATCATGCCCCTGACACACATGCAAGTCAGACATCCAGGACCTGCCAGCATAACTTTATGTGTAAACAGAGCATTTGCAGACATAAACAAGTTAAGATAAGGTCATGCTGGGGAAGGAAGGACCCTAAATCCAATGGCTGGTGTCTTCGATGAAGAGAATCAGGGAAACGGGCAAAATGAAACATGTGAGATGGGCAGAGATTGGCATTATGTGTCCACAGTCAAGGATGCTGAGGATTGGCCATCCTGCCAGAGGCTGCAAGGGGCAAGGAAGGCGCCTTCCTCAGAGCCTCTGGAAGCAGTCCAGCCTCGGAACACCTTGATTTTGAACTTCTATCCTTTAGACCCATGAAAAGGATAAATGTTGATTGTTTGAGGTCTCCGAGTTTATAGTAACTTGTTACAGCAACCACAGGAAAAGAATAAAGTATATTTTGTGAGAGTGAGGTCCTCTCCAAGCGCACTGTTTCATAACCTTTGTCGGTCACTCAACAATACTTTGTAGATGTCTTCCCAGGATATTAGTTCACTGGAACACTCCTTCTAACCTATACTTGCTTTATGCTTATTTAGATAAATGTCATTATTTAACCAGGATCACAGAGTTCTGGTGGTTACCCGATTTTAGCTAATATCCTTTGTTTGAAATTATTATAGCCGCTTCCATTCTTAGACATCAGGACAGGCCAAGGCCATTTATGCTCCTATTTCTGTGTTTCTGTGTTTCTGTGCCCATTATCACTAGATTTTATTTTTGTACGATGGTCTTTTTTGAGACAAGATCTTACTTTGTAGCTCAGGCTGGAATTCATTATGTAGCTATCCTACACCTTGCAATCCTCCTGCCTCACTCAGCGTTGTGAGTGCTGATTACAGGTATATACTATGCTCAGCTCAACACTAGATTTTCAAATTTAAAAAGCAAATAGCACTGCCAACTTGATTCTCTCTCTCTCTCTCTCTCTCTCTCTCTCTCTCTCTCTCTGTTTACATTGAGAGCACTAATGTAGGTCACAATTTCACAATAAATGGTGACTATTGCTTTATTAGATCCTTGATAGTACAGAATTCACCCTATCTCTACTAATCTGAAATTTTCATTTCACTAATTAAATTCTTGCATGAACTAGGAACTGAGCTTTCTGGTTTAGACCTGATATCTATCTATCTATCTATCTATCTATCTATCTATCTATCTATCTACCTACCTACCTATCTATCTATCCATCCATCCATCTATCTCTATCCCTCTCTCTATCTCTCAGTTCTTCTCTCTTAGACTACATATTCATGACCAAAGAGACCTGAAAAAGGGTCTGAGTCATTGGACTTGAAATGGTAGGTATTTTAAGGAAGAAAGCAAGAACCCACCTATGGGAACAAGGTTCAAAATCACAACTTCTGTCACAGTCTACCCGTTTCCTCACGTACCAGGAGGTGGTCTTATCTTCTTCTGTTTCCTTTGAACAGGAGCCTCTGGGTACTCCTTGAGTTCTGCAGCTGGTGGCTCGCTGCCCTCAGCCCTCCTGTTAACAACGGGCTCAGCAAGGCCTTCTGAAGAAGCAGGAGCTACCGAAGGACAGGAGAAAAACGTGTCAACTCGAGCAGAGACCACTGAGTTAGAAAAATGGGTCAAGGGTCCCTACAATGTTTTCTGTACAACAACACCCCTCTTCTGGATTGTGCTTCTATACTGACTTCGTGCCTCCTCTCCTCTCACTACAGGTTCTATGCTGAAAATGAAATAAACATGGGAAGAGGCAAGCTGAGAAGGGGGAGGGCTGAAAAGAAGACCCGTTTAATGCCGAGGACAAGAAATTGTTTCAGAATATTCAGAGCTTTCAAAAGGGTACAGAGAAATTAAAACTGACCTCATAGACAACACTGTCATCTCCGACCCTAAGAACTATAGCTCATTCTTTCACATGCAAGTTAACACATGGAGGTGACAGGTCATTTAGGAGTTTCAACTTTTCCCCTAATAACCAAATATCAACATTATTTGGGAAATTGGAAACATTCTTGACTACTTTCCCTTGCCTACTGCTATTCCTTGAAAAGGAAAAATATGCTGAAAAACAAAGGGAGAATGTCCTTAGCCTCGCTGGTATTCCGAAGGCCAACTCTGGGCTGCAGATGAGGGTTAGTGGAAAACATCGGCATAGTATATGGGGCCAGGGTTATCCTAGCACTGGGGAAAAATGGCTGACAAGTGCAAACGGAAGATAAACTACCTTTCATTCACTGAATCAGTGGCTGACATTGTCCCATTTTGTCAGGGACTTAGAGAAGGTGACACTCCCATGGGTCATGGTGACAGAAAATAGGAGAAATTTTTCCTTGAAGGTGAATTAGCAGAATCCATATGATCAACAAGATAAATCTTTCCACTGCTAGCAATCTACACTGTACCCTCGCCATACCACCCACAATTTTATGTTGAACTGTAACACTCTTTAGAATGAAATCTTTACGTAAATTAAATAATATTAAGTTAAAGATTAAACAGTACTGTAACAACACGAAACCACCACTTAGGTATTAGGGATCCCTACAGTGCTCTATAAAGAGCCAAGACTGTGCCCATAGCATATGGTCCCTTTACAGTGCTCTATAAAGAGCCAAGACTGTGCCCATAGCATATGGTTCCTTTACATAAGAGAAAACCAGACAACATCAGCAACAAAAATCAAACATCACCACTACAGACCTTTTAGGCTTGGGAGAGATGTTAAGTAAAGAGTGAAGTTAAGAGCCCAGGACCAGTGGGTTCAGTGCAGAATTCTATCAGTCTTTCATAGAAGACCTCATACCAATACTGTCCAAACTATTCCACAAAATAGATACAGATGGATCACTACCGAATTCCTTCTATGAAGCCACAATTACGCTTATACCTAAACCACAAAGACCCAACAAAGAAAGAGAACTTCAGACCAATTTCCCTTATGAATATCAACGCAAAAATACTCAAGAAAATTCTTGCAAACTGGATCCAAGAGCACATCAAAACAATCATCCACCATGATCAAGTAGGCTTCATCCCAGGGATGCAGGGATGGTTCAATATATGGAAATCCATCAAGGTAATCCACTATATAAACAAACTCAAACAAAAAAAAACCACATGATCATTTCATTAGATGGTGAGAAAGCATTTGACAAATTCAACACCCCTTCATGATAAAAACCCTGAAAAGATCAGGAATTCAAGGCCCATACCTAAACACAGCAAAAGCAATATACAGCAAACCAGTAGCTAACATTAAACTAAATGGAGGGAAATTTGAAGCAATCCCATTAAAATCAGGAACTAGACAAGGCTGCCCACTCTCTCCCTACTTATTCAATATAGTACTCAAATCCTAGCCAGAGCAATCGAATAACAAAAGGAGATCAAAGGGATACAAATTGGAAGGGAAGAAGTCAAAATATCACTATTTGCAGATGATATGATAGTATACTTAAGTGACCCCAAAAGTTCCACCAGAGAACTACTAAGCCTGATAAACAAATTCAGCAAATGGCTGGGTATAAAATTAACTCAAACAAATCAGTAGCCTTCCTCTACTCAAAGGATAAACAAGATGAGAAAGAAATTAGGGGAATGACACCCTTCACAATATTCCCAAATAATATAAAATACCTCGGTGTGACTTTAGCCAAGCAAGTGAAAGAGCTGTACGACAAGAACTTCAAGTCTCTGAAGAAAGAAACTAAAGATCTCAGAAGATGGAAAGACCTCCCATGCTCATGGATAATTAGTATTAATATATTAATATAGTAAAAATGGCCATTTTGCCAAAAGCAATCTACAGATTCAATGCAATCCCCATCAAAATTCCAATTCAATTCTTTATACAGTTAGAAAGAGCAAT
The DNA here is from genome assembly GCF_021556685.1 of Rattus norvegicus. Taxonomy (NCBI): domain Eukaryota; kingdom Metazoa; phylum Chordata; class Mammalia; order Rodentia; family Muridae; genus Rattus; species Rattus norvegicus. The sequence goes on from NC_141542.1 coordinate 75,722,519, forward strand.
TTGCAAATTCATTTGGAATAACAAAAAACCCCAGGATTGTGAAAACTATATTCAACAATAAAAGAACTTCTGGGGGAGTCACCATCCCTGACTTCAAGCAGTATTACATAGCAATAGTGATTAAAAACTGGTATTGGTACAGAGACAGGCAGGTAGATCAATGGAATAGAATTGAAGACCCAGAAATGAACCGATACACCTATGGTCACTTGATCTTTGACAAAGGAGCTAAAACCATCCAATGAAAAAAAGATAGCATTTTCAACAAATGGTGCCTCAACTGGAGGTCAGCATGTAGAAGAATGCAAATTGATCCATTCTTATCACACTGTACTAAGCTTAAGTCCAAGTGGATCATGGACCTCCACATCAAACCAGATACACTCAAACTAATAGAAGAAAAAGTGGGGAAGAGTCTTGATCACATGGGCACTGGGAAAAATTTCCTGAACAAAAACACCAATGGCTTATATTCTAAGATCAAGAATCGACAAATGGGATCTCATAAAATTGCAAAGCTTCTGTAAGGCAAAGGACACTGTCACTAGGACAAAACAGCAACCAAAAGATCTTTACCAATCCTACATCTGATAGAAGGCTAATACCCAAAATATACAAAGAACTCAAGAAGTTAGACTGCAGAGAGCCAAATAACCCTATTTTAAAAATGTGGTATAGAGCTAAACAAAGAATTCACAGCTGAGGAATGCCGAATGGCTGAGAAACGCCTAAAGAAATGTTCAACATCCTTAGTCATCAGGGAAATGCAAATCAAAACAACCCTGAGACCCCACCTCACACCAATCAGAATGGCTAAGATAAAAAAATCAGGTGACAACAGATGCTGGTGAGGATGTGGAGAAAGAAGAACACTCCTCCATTGTTGGTGGGATTGCAGACTGGTACAACCATTCTGGAAATCAGTCTGAAGGTTCCTCAGAAAATTGGACATTGAACTACCTGAGGACCCAGCTATACCTCTTCTGGGCATATAGCCAAAAGATGCCCTAACATATAAAAAAGACACGTGCTCCACTATGTTCACAGCGGCCTTTTTTATAATGATCAGAAGCTGGAAAGAGCCCAGATGCCCTTCAACAGAGGAATGGATACAGAAAATGTGGTACATTTACACAATGGAGTACTACTCAACTATCAAAAACAATGATTTTATAAAATTCATAGGCAAATGGATGGAACTAGAAAATATCATCCTGAGTAAGGTAACCCAATCACAGAAAAACACACATGGTATACACTCACTGATAAGTGGATATTAGCCCAAAAACTTGAATCACCCAAGATACAATCCACAGACCAAGAAGTTCAAGAAGAAGGATGACCAAGTGCAGATGCTTCAGTCCTTCTTAAAAGGGGGAACAAAAATATTCATAGGAGGGGATATGGAGACAAGAGTTTGGAGCAACAACTGAAGGAACGGTCATTCAGAGCCTGCCCCACATGTGCCTCATATATATGCAGTCACCAAGACTAGGTAAGATTGATGAAGCTAAGAAGGGCATTCTGACAGGAACCGGATATAGATGTCTCCTGAGAGACACAGCCAGAGCATGTCAAATACAAAGGCGAATGCTAGCAGCAAACCACTGAACTGTAAACGGGACCCCCGTTGGAGGAATTAGAGAAAGGACTGAAAGAACTGAAGGGGCTTGCAACCCCATATGAACAACAATGCTAAACAACCAGAGCTCCCAGGGACTAAACCACTTCTCAAAGACTGTACACGGACTGACCTATGGCTCCAGCTGCATACGTAGCAGAGGAAGGTCTTGTTGGGCACTAATAGAAGAAGTCCTTGGTCCTGCCAAGGTTGGACCCCCAGTGTAGGGGAATGTCAGAGGAGAGGAGGGAAGAGGGGATGGATGGAGAGGAGAACATCCTTATAGAAGAAGGGAAGGGTGATGCGATAGGGGGCTTATGTCCAGGAAACTGGGAAAGGGAATAACATTTGAAATGTAAATAAAGCAAAATATCCAATAAGAAGAAAGAAAGAAAGAAAGAAAGAAAGAAAGAAAGAAAGAAAGAAAGAAAGAAAGAAAGAAAGAAATAGGGGCTGGGGATTTAGCTCAGTGGTAGAGTGCTTACCTAGGAAGCGCAAGGCCCTGGGTTCGGTCCCCAGCTCCAAAAAAAAGAACCAAAAAAAAAAAAAAAAAGAAAAGAAAAGAAAAGAAAAGAAAGAAAGAAAGAAAGAAAGAAAGAAAGAAAGAAAGAAAGAAGAAAGAAATCAACTAAGTGGGGTTGGGGATTTAGCTCAGTGGTAGAATGCTTGCCTAGCAAGCACAAGGCTCTGGGTTCAGTCCTCAGCTCTGAGGGGGAAAAAAAAAGAAATCAACTAAATGTTACTCTGAGGTCTCAAGCCAGCTAGGAAAATAAAGAAAACCCCAAACTGACCATTGAAGGTTATGTACTCCAGATGTGTTGGGTCTGAGTTACTAATAGGCCACCCAGGATTATGGGGATGGCAGAAGGGCTTCATGGGCTTGCTTGCTATTAAAGCTTGAAGACATGGATGATGTGACCCTGCCTTCAGGGTCTTGCTCTAACACAGAATGGGAGAGTTAAGAATCCCAGGTCTCTAAATCTATTAATGTATGCAAAGGTCTAGAACCAAGTAGAGCTTCTAGGGACAAAGACCCAAAGAACCCAGCAACACTGTAAACGTTAAGCACCTATGCGCAGAACTTTGTTCTATAAACACGTGTAGTTAGTCTCAGGTTACCATGGTCTTGCCCCACTGATCCCAACACATGGGTGATGTGCTACCCTGGAACCTGTCTCTCTGTAATTTGTAATGCTGATCATGCTTACAGTGCTGGGAAAACTTGTCATCTCCCATAATACTGATATCTTACCTGGTGTGCTCTTTGTTCTGGATTTCTTTTTCTTAGGATGACTAAGTGGAATCTCATCTATAAAACAAAGAGCAACAACAAGAAAGGCAGACAATCAGCTAGAACAGGATTTCTGGTAAGGAAGGCTTTCCCCTCTCTTCTCTGGAGTCGACCAATGTTTATGTATAAGGGGAAGAAAGGTAAGAGGCTGACAAGCCAAAGGCAGCCACACACGGTGTCAGTATACACCTGCTGCCCAGCGGTGTTTAAACTGTCACTTAGAAAGCTGGCTCAAGGCATCATGGACCATGAAGAGGCAAGACAAAAACATACAGGAGAGAAAATCCTGGGATTCTTAACTGTAAAGTGTAAATAAAAAGCCTCTGTGAACTGTGGGGAAAAAAAGAAGAAAGAAAGAAAGTTGGCTCAAGAAACGTCCACATGGTCCCATACAGTCTCCAGTCCCTGGCACTGAGGTACTATAGTCTAGACTGGCTCTGGCCAGGTGGCTGAATAGATATGGCACGTGTCTGTCTGCAGCACATAAGAAGTTAAGCAGGGTAAAGTACAGTCAGTGCTTGGATTGGTGCCCAGAAGACGAGGACTTTGCAATTAACCTACTTGGACTTTTCCTTTGGAGAAATAAACTTAACATTTATTTATGTTATGTATATACGTGTGTGTGTGTGTGTGTGTGTGTGTGACAGAGAGAGAGGGTGGGGGGAGAGGTGGGTGTAGGTGTGTATGCCTGGAAATGTGCACGCCACATCTTGTATGTAGATGTCAGAGGACAACTTGCAGGAGTCAGTTCTTTCCTTTTGCCTTATGGGTTCTGGGACTCTAACTCGGGGTTTCAGCTTGGCAGCAGGTACCTTCTTCACCCACTAAGCCATCCTGCTGGTCCAACCTTCAGTTATGTCCAACACACTTGGAAGACGATAAGTGAATAAAACGCTTTGAGTTATTAGTGCAGCATAACCTTGCTTATCCTGACTAAATGAGAAAAGTGCAGTCTATTACAGAGTTATTAGCAAGCCAAGAGGACTACAGAGAGCAACATATTACGGTATATCACACATAACTTCCAAATGGCAGTCACTGGAGATGGGGAAAACAAGTGAGCACTGAAGATTTACAGACTGTACACTTAGATTCAATTCTAAGTAGAATACTCTAAGGAATCAAAGAAAGTATTATTATTATTTTTCTGAGGCAATGTCTGACTGTTACCCATTCTGGCCTTCAACTCCTGGGCTCAAGCAGCTCTCCTCCCTCGGGCCGTAAGGGCCGGTGATACAGGTGTGTGCTACTGTCCCCACCTTGAGACCTACGTAGTCTAGGCAGGCTCGTAAGAGCCAGTGTGCTCATCCTCACACTTACTTTACAACACCAAACACATTTAGGACTGTTTACACTAAGAGCAAACTAACTTGGGGTTGGGAATTTAGCTCAGTGGTAGAGCGCTTGCCTAGCAAGCGCAAGGCCCTGGGTTCGGTCCCCAGCTCTGAAAAAAAAAAAAAAAAAAAGAGCAAACTAACTCACCTTGGATAGCACTTCAAGTGACCCCGGCCAAGTTTAATCAGAAGGGGGAAAAAGAGAAAGAGAGAGAAAGAAAAGAAACTATTAATTAGATATCTATTTTATTGTCTGGCTAAAAATCAACTTACATCATTACATCATTACAACCTTAAAAATAAAACTAGCTTCCGCGCGCATACTTAGTTTACAAACTAACTACTTATTTGTCAATAGTATGTTGTTTAATAGCACTGCTAACAAATATTTTGAAAGCACAAATACACATTCCCTACTGTCTGTTAACTACAGGGACTAAGCAGATTAAGAATTCTCCTTTGTCTCTGGTTATAATCAGCTCAAGCGCTGACGCTTGTCCCACAAACACAAGGGCCTCAGAGAATCCTGGTAAGCAGGACACTAGGACACTCAGAACAAACCCATTACTCTATTGTGCTAGATTAAGGGGTTTCTACCATTTTTCTCATTACTCGAATTTAACTTTTGCCTCTAACTTTTTCGGAAGACTTCTAAAAATTCCAGGAAGGTTTTTATATGAAGTATTGTAGGTTTTCAACCATACTATTCAATTTTTTCCTACTCACTTTACATTTTTAAAGTTCAATAATTAAATGACGTAAACTGTTTTTACCTTGGCACAGGTGGAAGTGCTCGCGGAGGACGCTAGAGGGGGAGGGGAGAGGCAAAAATCTCATCAATAAAAGCTGGGTGACTCTTACCTTCAATTCTCTCACATGCCACAAAGCTACTCTTTTAAAAGCCCACCATTCAGATGTTATGCAAATAAGATGGGTCAGCAATTATCTTCAAATCTTCAAATCGAAGATTGTTTATCAGTGAATCCTGGGAGGTGGTGATGGAAACTGGACTGCTGGCTTTAGATCTGTTCTGCCGTTTCTACGCCCCATGTAAAATTCTTTTTTCTTCCATGTCAACCAGGCTGGCCCATTATGAGCATTCAGACAAGGATCTGAACATACATCGCCTCCCTTTTCAGGCCTTCCGTTAGTGGTCAAGTATTGGAAAATAATGTTGCATACACAGATAAAGCCAGACCATGCCATATAAGTCTGTGTGTGCATGCCTGTGTGTGTATGTGTGCATGCCTGTGTGTGTATGTGTGCATGTGTTTACGTACGATAAATAGCCATATGTAAGGAATGAAGAGTGACACTTTTCTTAGGGAAAGCCTCTCTGATGTTATCTGAGCTGAGACCTTTGTGGCAGAGGAGCCAAATTAATAGGCAATGATGAGTAAATGTTAAGGCTTGGACACGAAGTGCTCCAGGTAAAGGAGAGCAGCAAGGCCGGAGCACAGTTACAGAGGACAGAAAGGCAGAAGCCACATTAATTAAGGCCTTGCAGACTAAGAGGAGTATGGATTTAGTTTTATTAAGTAGGAAGCCAACTAAGGTTTTATGCCACAAAGTAACATGCTATTTTAAAAGTTACCTGGAATAGAAATAGATAACATATTTAAGAACAGAAAGCATGGGGCTGGGGATTTAGCTCAGTGGTAGAGCACTTACCTAGGAAGCACAAGGCCCTGGGTTCGGTCCCCAGCTCCGAAAAAAAGAACCAAAAAAAAAAAAAAAAAAAAAAAAAAACAGAAAGCATTTGGGGTTGGTGTAATTTACACTGTCCTACCAGAGTAAGAAAAGTTGTGCTTGTAAGTTCAGGGAGCATTAGGTTTTTTTTTTTTTTTTTTTGGTTCTTTTTTTCGGAGCTGAGGACCGAACCCAGGGCCTTGTGCTTCCTAGGTAAGCGCTCTACCACTGAGCTAAATCCCCAGCCCCGAGCATTAGTTTAAAAAGCATTCGGAAGGGCTGGAGAGATGGCTCAGCGGTTAAGAGCACCGACTGCTCTTCCAGAGGTCCTGAGTTCAATTCCCAGCAACCACATGGTGGCTCACAACCATCTGTAAAGAGATCCGATGCCCCCTTCTGGTGTATCTGAAGACAACTACAGTGTACTTATATATAATAAATGAATATTGGGGTTGGGGATTTAGCTCAGTGGTAGAGCGCTTGGCCCTGGGTTCGGTCCCCAGCTCCGAAGAAAAGAAAAAAGAAAAAAATGAATAAATCTTAAAAAAAAAAACATTCGGAATTTTTTCAAAATAAAATGCTAATCACTGAAGAGATGGCAGCCGACCTGGGTTTAGTTCCCAGAATCCACAAAGCAGCTCACAGTCATCAGTAATTCAACGGCCAGCCTCTTCTGGTTTCTTTGAGCAATAGTCAGGCACACAAGTGGTGCTATACATAGATGCAGGCAAAACACTCATTAAAACAAATACATCTTTAAAAGAATTGAACACTAAGAGCAGTGTCTAGATGTCAATTTATTATCTCATATTTCACGCTGCTTAAAGAAGGCACCAATTCCAAAGGTTTAAATTTTAGATACTCTTGCTTATCCCACTTAGCAATCCATGGTTGTAGTCATTCAAACAAATTCGTGAAAATGCTACAAAATTAGGACACTATGATGGCCTAATGGTATCCAGCAGTCAAAATGACAACTGGGATAGAATAGTGGCACTACTATTCTCAAGATGCTATGAAAGTGGGACCCAGAGCTGTTGATATTTCATAAGTCTTGCAAAAATGAGACATCTCACCCATCTGGAAACCGCAACTCTAAGCCCCTCAAAAGCGGAACGGCTGAACAGAAGGAGAATAAATTCCCAACAGCTCAAAAGTACCTGAGGCTCGCTAACCACTTGCTTCTTCCCCATCACGTCTCCAGGGACGGCTGTAGAGCACAGAGAACAGCGGCCGCCCGCCCCGCCCCGGCCTGTCCGCCCAGGCGCAGGCGCAGAGCGTCATCGGGCTGCGCCTCCCTGGCTCCGGGACCCGAAGCGTCCCCACCCCTCCCGCCAGAGGTTTTGGGGCTACCCGGGCCGAACCTGGTCTGACCCCTTCAAACTAAGCTCAAAGGAAAACCTCAGCGTATGTCGACGTCCCCAGGAGCGGAGGGGGTTCACCCACAGTTTCCCGGGAGGTCATCACGGTTTGCGTGGGGATGAGCACCGCTTGACCAGACCAGGATTCAAGCTCCCACCGGAAACAGCCTCCTCTCCCGCTTTGCCTGCAGCCGAGAGCCGCCCAGAGGTGTCGTCATGGCAACGCTGACGGGCACTGGGATGTTGGTTGGGATTGATCGACTTTTGGGGGGCCGCCCAGCCGTACCGCCCCTATCTGGCCCCGCCGCACCCCTCGGGCACAGCTGTTCTCCGACTTCGGGCTCGGCGGTGGTCACTGCTGGTTAGGACACCTCCACAGTGCCACACTCCGGGTCATGGGCCCCTGGTCGCTCACCGCTTTGTCCTCTTCCAGCGGAGGCCCTGAGTCGTCCCTCATGATGCTTTCCTGCGGGCCTCCTTAGACTCAACCGCTGGAGCCCGAGGCCAGCTCCCCGCGACGCCGGGCCTCCGGGGACCTGCAGGAGGAGGCGGCTTTGTGGAGCCTGGAGAGGCCACGGTTCCCAGGCCTGGTTCCTGCCTACCATGGTGCCTCCTGGAGGGAGAGCCCTGTGACTGAAATAGGGAGGGTCGCTTTCACTGGCAGGCCCAGGGTCCCTGATGGCCCAGGAATATAGTTTGAATGATCAGTTCTGATAGTTTCTTCAGTGGGAAAAGTTATAGTTAAAAAAATAGATAGGATGGAGGGAAGTGTGGATACAAAAATGAACAGGGAATCAGGGAAGCTTCAGATCTAGGGAGACCAAGACTCTGTACCAACATCCTTATTTTGGAGCACATATACAGGCCTCCAGGACTAGTCCACTGCCCTTTGCTAATTTGGAAATAACAATGTCATAGGTTTCCTTATTAGACTCGTTCTTAGCTTAGTTGGTCAACTAGGCACTTTTGTAAAAATAAAGAGAAATAAGACAAAGTATTTTACAAAGTAAAATACAGCTTCTGTCATTAGTCTGATTTATTTAGAAGATTTTTGAAAGCTGTCTTACAACATATGAAATCTGTAATATTCTCACATACAGAGACACCATTGTTCACATCCCTACCTTTAGCTTATATGGGGAAACAGCGGGGAAATGCCTGAGAGCCAAACGAGTAGCTCCCTATAAGTATACGATGCTAGTTAGATGCTAGTTAAAGCCGTTCCATAAGCAGTTGTCGTGCTCTCAATGGCAGCTGTTAGTCTGGATCTTTTAAGATTCAGCGCCAGGGGAAACCCATGCCTCTGGTACCCACTGCAGTTCTTCCTCAGCCTTCTGTATGGCAGACAACAGCTGGGCACGGGCATCTTGCAAGTTGTCATTCACAATCACGTGATCAAAAAACTGGCCAAACTGACTCTCCATTTTCTGGGCTAGCTCCTCCATCTCTTGTAGGTCTTCATCCTTCAGGGAGATTGAACAATGTGAGTGGCACGGGCAATAAGACATCAGGCGTCCTACTGGCAAAGCCGTGAGGTATTTATAAACAATTATGTCAATTACATATCCACTCTAGTCTTTGTATGCCCCACCCCTTTCTCACTGTGGGTTTTGGAGGCAGAGTCTTGCTGTCTAAACCTGGCTTTCCATCTGTGATGCTTGTGCCTCACCCAAGTGTGCTTTCAGGTGTGCACCCCCGTGCCTAACAAGGACACAAACTTTTTTTTTTTTCTTTTCTTTTTTTCGGAGCTGGGGACCGAACCCAGGGCCTTGCGCTTGCTAGGCAAGTGCTCTACCACTGAGCTAAATCCCCAACCCCACAAGGACACAAACTTAAAAGCCCCAGAGACTTAGAAAACAGATTGTCCTGTCCATAGATGTCAAAAGGTCAAACCAGAAAACCAGAGTTTCATGGTAATTGAAAAATAAAAAGAGAAAATACTTAAGGGTAATATAAAAATACTTTCGACTTGCTTTGACAAGACATCCTAAAACTGGAACAGTATGGAGATTAGCAGTGGCCTCTGGCCGAAAAGGACATGCAGATTTGTGAAGCTGTCATATTTTTTTTAGTTTTCAAGGCAAAAATTCTATTTCACAGCAATATAAATATAGTCAGTACTACTGAGCTGTACAGTTACTATAGTGGTTCATTTCTAAAATGTATACATCTGTTTAATCATGTGTGTGCAAAAAACAAAGGACAACTCCACTATGTGGGTCCTAGGGATCAAATGTCATCAGATGTGGTGACAGACACCTTTAACCAGTGAGCCAGCTCACTGGCTCCAAGACAATAAATCTTGTCTGTCTGTCTGCTTCTCTCTCTCTCAGTCTCTCTCTCTCTCTCTCTCTCTCTCTCTCTCTCTCACACACACACACACACACACACACACACACACACACACACACACACACACACACACACGGGGCTGTAATGTCTGGATGATTATCTAGGGGCATACATATAAAAATTCACTGAGCTATATGCACTTAAGATTTCTACATTTTAGTAAGTCATATGCTATGGCTTAAATTTTCTAAAGTGGATTTAATGTATTTAAATACACATCCATTGATAAATAGAAAACCTCACTTAGAATTAGTTCTCCTGACTGCGCCTCTTGTATCATTATTAATAAACATTTTTGTGAAATATCTTATTTTACAGATGAGGTATACTCAATATAACATTTTACAAAGTATTTTAGTAAAAACACTTCAAAAATAGAAATAGGCTATACATATATTTGTTTAGCTTTGCAGTGGCTTCTGAGTCTTTTGCTAAGCTCAGAAAAAAAATAGCATTTATTAAACCTTATTTTAGTAACCGTAAATAATAATCTTGAGGGGTTTTGTTTGGTTTGGAGTTTGATTTGTTTGTTTTTCAGGTCAAAGTTTCTCTGTGTAGCCCTGGCTGTCCTGAGACAGCCTGTATAGACCAGGCTGGCCTTGAACTCAAAGATCTGCCTATGCCTCCAGAGTGCCGGGATTAAAGGTGTGCACCACCAATGTCTATCGAGGAAGGGGAAAAACATTTGAAATGTAAATTTAAAATATCCAATAATAAAAAATGGAAAAGAAAAAATTAAGGATAAATTTAAAAGTCATTACTTGTTAAAACTTTCAAAGGATTCTGTGGAAACAGCAGTGGTTTTTATTTTTTTAAAAACCATTTCCTTGAAGTGCTCCTGAGAAGAGGGTCAAACAAAGAAAACAGAGAAAGGCCTTCAGCTCAGCCACCCGATAGCTCTCCACCTCCCCATAATGAAAGGAACACCAGGATTCTGGTGTGATTTACCTTGAACTTCATGTCCACAAAGTAGTCAGTAATAATCTTAGCATTCCTCCTAGAGTGTCTCATGGAGCTCATGCTAGGTGGCTTAATAAATATGACATAGGGCTTCAGTTCACGGGTTCGAGCCAACTGAATATCCTACATAGAAGAATTAAATGCAAAATTAAAAGACAGAAGCGGGCCAGGAGGGTGGCTCAGCTGTAGAAGCAGTTACCAGGCAGGCCTGATAAGCCCAGGCCAGTCCCTGCAGCCCACTGTAGAGGAGAACTGACTCTGACTCGTGAACATCGTCCTCTGGCTTCGACACCAGCACATTCAAATACCCATTATACATTCTTAAAAATTAAAAATAGAGGGCTGGAGAGATGGCTCAGTGGTTAAGAGCACCCGACTGCTCTTCCAGATGTTATGAGTTCAATTCCCAGCAACCACATGGTGGCTCACAACCATCTGTAAAGAGATCTGATGCCCTCTTCTGGTGTATCTGAAGACAGCTACAGTGTACTTATATATAATAAATAAATAAATCTTAAAAAAAAATCTCTCTCTCTCTTTCCTTCTTTCTTTAAAAAAAAAAATTAAAAATAGAAGTCCTAGCTTCCTATACTCAATGTGATCATAGTCTCATGTGCCCCCAAGTCCTCAATGTAAAATCCAAATATTTTAATTATGGTTCTAGAATCAAAATTAAGTTAGAATCCTGGCTCTTCCTCTTTCCAGCTATTGATATATTGAAATAGGTCTTAAATATGACAAAATGCTGTTCACTGAGCATAGACTCCTATATACAACCTCATGACAAAAACAAAAGTTCAGGAAAGGTCCAGTTTGTCCTCTTTCCCTTTCTTCTCTAGCATGTGACCTTCGACACTATTTCCATCCTGCTGACCACCAGCTCTGACCCAGGGAAGAGCAAATTGCTTTTCCCCTGATTTTCTTTACCACACAAAGTATATTCTTAAGTGAATAAAGAAAGGGCAAGAATCAAAAAACTGGGTCTGCACAAATAGTATTACTCATCCCTGCTCTCCTCACGCATGGTTCAAACATGTAATTTTGCCAGCACAGAACATTACCTTTTTTTTTTTTTTTTTTTTTTTTTGGAGCTGGGGACCGAACCCAGAGCTTTGCGCTTGCTAGGCAAGTGTTCTACCGCTGAGCTAAATCCCCAACCCTTACATTACCTTTTATATAAAGTATCTGCCTCTGCAAGAAGTTATCTTGACAAGTCTGTGCTCAGTATTCAAAGCAGGAGAGATTGGGACATTTTCTTTTATGACTATCCACTCAAGCTCTGGTTCTGGGTGTGAAAAGTAAAACTTTCTCTCCAACTTTTATAAAATTTTCCCATTTACATTTCGAGGAATGGCCTGAGATGTGAGAGGCGGTCTTATTCTTAAACGTAGAGCTGAATAGGATGTCTCAACTCTAGCCTTAGGCACGTGTGTAACATGGATGGTGTTACATGCATTTGTGACTTAGCATGATGGAAAATGTGCTACTGTAGACCCACCTGAGGCTCCAAGTCCATGACACAGATCTTCCCTTCATCAAGGACTGCAAGTACAGCATTCACACTGGTTCCATACAGGTGGCCTTTGTACTCGCCGAACTCCAGCATCCTATAAGAACAAGACAAAGGAAACGACTTTCCCAAGTAAATTACAGTGATCGGCAGTAATTACATGAGTTGTCCTGGTTAGTTTTGTCAACCTGACTTAAGCTAGAGTTACCTGGAAAGGGACTATCAGCTGACGGATGGCCTCCATCAAACTACCTAGAGGCAAGTCTGAAGGTAGGCGGTGTCACCTCTGAGCAGGTGGTCCTGGGTTGTGCTAAGAAAGGTGGCTGAGCAAGCTGTGAGGAGCAAGCCAGTAAGCAGCACTCCTCCATGGCTTCTCCTTTAGCTTCTGCCTCCAGGTTCAGGCCTTGAGCTCCTGTCTAGACTTTTCCTCAGTGGTTGCCTGTGATGTGGAAGTGTATGCCAAATAAACCCTTTCTTCCCCGAGCTGCTTTGGTCATGGTGGTTTTCATAGCAGTAGAAAGCAAACTTGGACATAAATGTGAATGGCGTTAGGAATATGCCGATCTCGACAATACGAAATCGTTTCTCTGAAGCTTGCAGCTCTGGCTCTAGTAAATCAATTCATGTTGCTTTCTCAGCCCTTCAGAAATGAGGACTTAACTGCTGAGAGCTTTGGCTAATGCAAAAAAACAGACTACTGTCAAATAACCAGAAGTAAGAATTGACTTCTGAATCTTACCTGTGTCCATACATGAGGCTTTCAAATGTTTCCCTTGACACGTAGTGATACTCACGCCCGTCCATTTCATAACTCTTTGGGGAACGGGTGGTATCTACCAAGGAAGATAGTGAAAACTTTCAGAATCTTCTATTTTTGATTTCTTACCAAATACATACTTGGATAGAGATTGCCAACTAAAACAAATAAATGAACCCCTAAACAGATAGATAAGACGCTGGAACCAAGAGAGGAACCCTGAAGTGCTAAGAAAGTGAGCACCCTACGTCACATTCCACCAATTACAAACCTTTACTCACTTAGTGTGGGAAAGAGCGGATCACACTATCACACAGGACACCTGCGTTATTTAGGGAATACGGAACTAAACGAGAAGCTCAAAGTGCACGTTTGCCCCCTCGTAGCAACAACAACGTCTTTGTTTGGACAATGTACTTCTGATGATCTCGCTGTCTCTCTCACACTGCTCGCCAGATAGGATGTTATTTTACTGAGAAGTAGCTGCAGCTTTTGAAGAGTAAGCGACCTGCTCACATATCAAGATGGATGCTTCTCCTAAACTGCTTTTATTACAACAGATTGTCTCAGATTTGAGAGAGAGAAAACCCACGGCATCTGCAGTGTTGGCAAAGCATGAAGACCAAAGAAGAGGTTTTGGAGATAAAGAAAGGGGGAAACTTGCCTATTATGTTTAATTTGATTCTTTGATGTGGACTATTTAATTTAGACCAGATGTTTTCAACCTTCCTAATGCTGCAGCCCTTTAACACAGCTCCTCATTTTGTGGTGACCCCCAACCATAAAATTATTTTCATTGCTACTTCACAACTGTAATTTTGCTTCTGTTATGAATCACAATGCAAATGCCTGTGTTTTCTGATGGTCTTAGATAAGCCCTGTGGAAGGGTTGTTCAGCCCTCAAAGGGGTTGCCACCAAAGGTTGAGAACCACTAATTTAGATTTAGACTCCTCAATGTTATGTTTCAATGGCTTCTGTATGGAAAAAAAAAACACACGTTCCACCAAACATCTAAAAGTGATGTATTGTCTATTAATAACAATGAACACATACTATGTATCTACTATTTTCCAGTTATTAGTTTGGGTTCTAGAACTTAAGAATGATACACTGGTGTTCTCCCCACCCTCATGTATTGTCAGCTGATAAGGTCCACGAGGGCAAAGGGAGCAGAGGCTAATGACAGGGCAGGGGAAAGGCTGGGGAAGGGGGAGGAGGATCAGAAGCCCTGTGAGTACTTACTGTGAATAACACACACCAGGACTAGCTGGTGACTCAGGGGATTGAGCGTAGAAACATCCGGTGTGGGCAAAGGTCATTGTTGGCTGAAGGCTTAGGGTACTGAAGTACCTCATTAGTGTGGGGAAGCATTTCAGGAATCTCAGGTGCTAGCTGAATGAGTTATCAGGAAAAGGAAATTGATCCTGTAATATAACTGAGGATATGTGACATTCCCCAGGTTGAGGTGTATGTGTGTGTGGGTGGGGGGGGGGGTGAATTCCTCAGACAAGCTCAGAGAAAGCAAAGCCCTGTAATTAGGAAGTCTTCCATTACACTCTGAGTCCAGAGACTAGCTGGTCACTGGTGGACTCCGACCTTCTTTCAGGAGTTTTCCCCCAGTGCTCCTCTAATTCTATATCCTACATGCTGTAATGCTCGATCTTACTCTCTTTTACAACAAATTCACCTTGTTAATAATAAAAAAAATCTGTTCTTACACTTGACAAAGTTTCAGGATAAAATAGATCAGTGAAAATTACATGTGAGGAGCTTGCAGCAGGCCCTCAGTGACCAACCTCCAAGGTTGGTAGATATCGCCTTGGGGCCATTTTGTTTTTTCTTTATTCAGATCGCTCTCCAATGTCCTTAGACATCTGTAAGTATGCAATTTCTCCTGCAGTTTCCTACTGAGGACAAGGAAAGCCAGCAAAACTTAAGGCTCCCAAGAGGTAGTGAGTTATATACTGTGCATGGAATGACTCCACCATTGCCCCAGTGGGAATGCCATTTCTTAAGGCAGGCTCCTCTGTGAACTACAAGGTGTCCACTTTTAAAATGTTGGTGATTAAAAAAAAATACAAGCAAGTTTTTTCATGTTTTTAATGATGGCTATCTGTGCACTTAAATGTTCACATTTTGTAGGTATTCTACTTTTATCTAGACTACTGAAAGTGGTGACATCGTTCATTGTTTTCTCTGAAATTAATGCCCATTCTTATATAGGTAAGCCATACTTGCGAAACATAGCCTAGCAGAAGGGATCACAGGTAACAAGGTTGGTCTTCCTTCCTTGAGACAAGATCCTTCCACTTTCCTGCCTATGAAAATCTGACAATTCCCATGATTCTCTTTCCTTTCCTTCATTTCTACCTTTCCTCTATCTGTTTTTATCTCTCTAAGGCTAGAGGGTAGGAGAGGAGAAAGTGGGGCAGGAAGGTGTTCTGACTTGGTTGATACCAAGGCCTCTGTGGTGGTTTGAATATCTTGGCCCATGAGAAGTGGCACTATTAGGAGGCGTGGCCTTATTGGGGAAGGTGTAGCCTTGTTAAAGGAAGTGTGTCACTGGGAAGGCAGGGTTTTAAGGTCTTGTATATATGCTCAGGTCTGGCTAGTGTGATCTAGACCCTCCTCCTGGCTGCCTTTAGAAGACAATCTCCTCTTGGCTGCCTTCTGATCAAGATATAGAATTCTTGGATCCTCCAGCACCAAGTCTTCCTGCATAATGCCATGCTTCCCACCACAATGGTAATAGACTGAGCCTTGGAAACTGTAAGCCAACCCTAATTAAATAGTTGGTTTTCTAAGAGTTGCCTTGGTCATGGTGTCTCTTCACAGCAATAAACTAATAACTAAGCCTACAATTACTTCCTTAGATTTGACAGATAATTAAACTGGCTCTTTCTCTCTGAATGCTATATGAGGTTATGCTGTAACCTCTACCACATGATCAACAAGTGACCATTTCAAACCTAATTTCTACACAAGTCAGTCCTTTGTGATTCCTTCCTGACCTCTTGAATCTGGAGGTCCACTTCTGGTGGTGTTTGCTGGAACTTCCTTTTGAACAGGTACTGGGCTGACTTTTCCCACATTACCTACTCAGATATGATCCTTGCAAAGCATCTTAGAACTTTCACTGTGACAAGCTCTGAAAGGGCAGTTGCTTTCCAAACACCAGCCATACCCAGGAATCTTTTATCCTTTAGAGTTTTAGTTATTATTCTGACAACAGTCTTATTCTTCCCCAGTGAGCAGGGAACATATAAGAAGTTCTATAGTCTCCCAAACATCCTCGACTTCTTTGAAGCATGCACACTCACTGGAAACCATCCTGCAGAGTGACTTTTTCTGATTAAAAACAAACTTCCATGAGTATGCTTATTAGGCTCTTTCCCCGGGCCTTTCATTCACTGATACATCTCAGTAGTTGACAGATTTTTCACATTCCTCTTTTAAAGAGTTTCATCTCAGTGCCTCAAACAAAATGCTAACCTCCTTTATTCTACAGACTATGCATCATTACAAACCTTCCATTTGCCTAAAATTAGGGCTCTTGAGCCAGATCTTCTCTATTATATAATAAAGTAAGTGTTATTGTGCGATTCTTAAATTATTTATTGAAAATTAAACCCTAGTAGAAATATACAATAATGGAGCTAGAGAAATGGCTCAACAGTTAAAAGCACTGACTGCTCCTCCAGAGAACCTGGGCTCAATTTCCAGTACCCACACAGCAGCTCACGACTGTCTGTACCTCCAGTTCCAGGGTATCTGACACCCTCAGATAGACATGTATACAATCAAAACATCAATGCACATAAAATAAAAATAGATAAACCATTTAAAAATACATGGTAACATAGACTTGGAGTTTTCCAAGGCCTTAAAGCTTAGAAAGACATACATAGATCTCCATGGGCAACGGAGGAGCATCAGGAAAACTGTTTCTCAGAAGTCAGGGTGCTGACAAACTGGGAATTCAGTAGAAAAAAAGTAAGTAAAAGGAAATAAGAAAACATGGCTTTCAAAGACCAAGAGTATGTGATAATAATACTTAGAAATTTATATAAAATTATATATGGACATTAAATTTTTAGATGAAAAACTAAATAACATAAAGGTGACAGAAATAGTGTGAGGAAGACGATAAATACTATTCTGACCATTATTACAAAAACCCTGACTAGTCACGGGTTGTAGCGTGTGGTCCTTCCTTTCACTCCTTGCTCAACCCCTTACATCTGCATTAGTTGCATTTCTAATCTCCTTCCCGGAAGGCAGCCAATGGCCCTTCCACCTCCATCACATGGCTGGTGACTCTCCCTCCTGACGAACAAAGCATGGCAAATTCCTCTCCTCCTGCTGCTTCTTTTAGCCTGCCTGTGGGAACTTGGAAGTCCTGCTTCTTCAGTCCAGATATTGGGTGCTGGCATCTTTATTGATTGATCAAGAACCAACTGGGGAACAGGACCTTCAGTGTTCACATGCAGATTCCTAATCAAAGCATTACAACCACCCTCTACAATATATACAACTAAGAAAAGAAAAAGAGCCATGGAGATGGCTAAGTGTGGATAGATGCTTGCCACCAAGACTGACAACCTGTGTTTGAGTCTCAGAAGCCAACATGGTAGGAGGAGAAAACTGACTCCCACATATTGCCCATGGCCTTCTACTTCAAAAGGAAAAGATGTAAAAACTATCTTTTGAAAGCCTAACCTAGCACACTATGCTATTATACTGACATAGTTAGTAAAGCAAATAAAGGTAGAATTACTTAAGGACTGGTCCTTACACTTTTACAAGAAAAGATGTGACAGAGTAAAGAGATACCAGCACATCCAGAGACAAAGTTTTACCAAAACCTGAGCCACCAAGAAAGACAAATTAACATACGTGGCACAGCACTTTGAAAACAGCTGGGGTTACATCCAATGAGTTGTCTTCTCAGTTCATTGACTCCAACACCAGAAGGTCCTGAAGACAGAAAGCCACAGCAGAAATAATGAGATGCGGATGCACAGGATTGCATGCTTCAACCATCCCTGCAGCTATGCTGCTGCAGGAACGGGACAGCAAAGGCATTTTTAGGGAAACTTTGTAGTAACCCTGCTTATGGACTGGAGCAAACCCAGAAAACCTCATTCTCCCAGTGACTCATGAAATAACCCACACCACTCCAACATTCAGAGAATAGTTGCGGAATCACAGGATCTGTCACTTCCAGAACATTCCACCACTGCTGATGCTCTGACTGCCCTAGTGTACTGGCTGGCTCTGTGTGTCAACTGACACAAGCTGGAGTCATCACAGAGAAAGGAGCCTCAGTTGAGGAAACGCCTCCATGAGACCCAGCTATAAGGCATTTTCTCAACTCGTGATCAAGAGGGGAAGGACCCAGCCCATTATGGGTGGTGCTGTCCCTGGGCTGGTGGTCCTGGGTTCTACAAGAGAGCAAGCTGAGCAAGCCAGCTCATCTTGGCCTCTGCATCAGCTCCTGCTCCCTGACCTGCTTGAGTTCCAGTCCTGACTTCCTTTGGTGATGAACAGCAATGTGGAAGTGTAAGCTGAATAAACCCTTTCCTCTCCAACTTGCTTCTTGGCCATGATATTTTGTGCAGGAACAGAAACCCTGACTAAGACACCTGGGATTGCAACAGATAATCTGAGACATGGCCCTTCTATTTAAAAGTTTTCATCGGAATGCAACTCTGTCACCCCTGGATGTGGTTACATTTCTTTTTTTTTTTTTTTAAAGATTTATTTATTTATTATATATAAGTACACTGTAGCTGTCTTCAGATACACCAGAAGAGGGCATCAGATCTCTTTACAGATGGTTGTGAGCCACCATGTGGTTGCTGGGAATTGAACTCAGGACCTCTGGAAGAGCAGTCGGGTGCTCTTAACCGCTGAGCCATCTCTCCAGCCCCCGTGGTTACATTTCTAATAGGTGGTTGAGTAAGTACCATCAGGCCCTGCTGGAGGTGTGATTCAAGCTATCACTGCTTCAGAGAGCCAACTTTGCAGAGACCTTGGTCAGGAAACCAGATCACCCAAGTCTTCTTTTATAGTCCAAGGCACATCCAGAAGATTTAGACAGTTTATAAAGAATGTGGTTAAACATTTCTTAGAGAAATGGAATTTCTCTAATCTGTTTTCTTAATATGAACTAGTGATGAAGGCTGGGGTAGATCATGCATGCTTCTAGACTAAATTCTAAACAGATAAAAGTATAAATCAGGTACACCTTATTAGAATAGAGACTGTTAATACACTGGTTAATGCACATCATAGCACACCATGTTCAACTGTTGGTCAAAGGAGAAAAAGAGGCAGAGAAGACAAAGGAAACTTGCCTTTGAAAGCTTTCTTATAAACACTGACAAGCAGGCCTTTAAACCATTTCTAGATGAAACTCTACCAAGAGTCCCACCTTACTGTTACTATCAACACAAAACATTAAATCCAGGATAACTCCCAGAGCTGAGCAGAGCATGACATACCCACAAGCACTATGAGGCGGTGTTTGTCTGCCGGCTGACGCTGGTACCTCACTACCTCCTCGTAAGGGGCACCCACAGCACTGTAACAGCTGCAGGTGCAACGCATGTTGGCATGCAGCTGGCTGAAGTGAGACTTCCTGCGACACAGGCGCATGCTGCGGCGGAAGCCAGCTGAAGAGGGAGAAAATGCATGAAATTCCAAAGCAAGAATAGGACAGATAGCTGCTTTACAGCAGATAGTGAGCTGGGCATGGCGGTGCACACACCTCTAATCCCAGCACTCAGGAGGCAGAGGCAGGAGGCTATCCTTGAGTTCAAGGTCAGTCTGGTGGACAGAGTGAGTTCCAGGACACCCATATTGTGAGACCTTGTCTTGAAAGAACAAAATAAAACATGAAGCAGCTAGTGATGGCCCATAAGGTATGTGTAAGCTGCATCTAGCATCCACCGTATGCCAGGGATTATGCTGGAGAGATAAAATAATCCAGGTTGTCTTCTCAGGAAAAGTGCAATGCATGGAGGGGGAAACACAAAACAATCAACAAGAACAATAAAAGTAAAGGCTTGGAAAGGGTGAGTGGTCAGAGAGTGGCGGTGGTTTATTAGGATGGGCAGTTCAGTAAAAGGATCAGAAAAGCTGACCGTGAGAAGTTGCCTGAGTGCAGAAGGGGCCAGCTAAGGTGCAGTCTACAGAGTAGAACAAATACCAAGACAGTGGGTGATTTGAAGAGCTGCAGGGTAGTGAGCGACGGGAAGGTGGTGGTGCTGAGGGAGGAGCCAGAGCCAGATCACGGGGGGGGGGGGGGGGGGGGAGGACTAATGCTGAGTCGGCTATGAGCGGTAGGCTGTGAGCGATGTGTGAAGAGGCCTTTGAACAGTAAGGCTATGGTCTGCCTTGTTTCTGAAGGATTCCTTTGGTTGCTGTGGAGAGGAAGCAGGGCCGCAGGGAGAGCAGTGGGGTCTCTGCAGCTCTGTGGCCAGGGTGGAAACACTGGGTAGTCTTATGGCTCCCACTTGTCAGATGGATACACAATCACAGACAGTTCAGGTGACTACATAGGATGGTAGCATTGTCTGCAGTTAGGACCCATTCATTTGTCATTATCCCTGACTGAATTCTTAGAATCCTTCTCCTGCCACAACATCAAAAGTGTTTTTGATATTTCCACAGCCATTTTCAGGTCCCCTCTGAAGAAAGAGTAGAAACCATATGTGTTTCTATAAACACAGAGACACAGTGCTATTTGTATCTATCTACACTGAGAAACCATGGACCCTCACCAGCATCTACAATATAATGTCACTCTACAGAATTCACTGTAAACGTCCCTCCTCCTGTGCAGCTCCTTCCTCAGCCTTGCTCTTATGTCCACAAATACTCACTTATGTCAAGCAATAGTCCCAGAGCTAGGGCGCACCTCGATGAAGGTTATGGGGTATCAGAGGCTGATGATCAGCTGCCGTTCTCGCTCCTCTGGCGCTGACCATGGTACCAGGTCACCACTGTCCACAGACTGCCCCCTGCCCCGCTTGGACTCCCTATTCACCACCTTTGTGCAGCGGCTTCCCATGCTCAGCCTTGTTCAATGGCTTAAGGGTCAATAATCCTAGAAGCAAGGCACAAAGGCAGCCCCTTGGGTCTTTAATGTCCTCCGACAATCCCAAAGTCCACCTAGGCTTGGCGCTAACATTCTAGCTTTTAGACTACAGCTCTGTGCTGCTCTCCTGCCCTGTGAAAAGGGGGCTCCAGGGTGATTTTATCAGGGAGGTCTGCTCCTTTAGAGAACTTTTCTCAGGTGACAGATCATAGAATCTGGACAGAAAAGATGGTTTTAATAGCCATGAAACTGATTTTCTTTACAGTAAGACAGGCTATAGAATGGTCTGGGGAAGAGACGAGCAATGTATGTTTGACCAAATAATTAAAAGCTATCCAAGTTAAATTAGATCAGTAACAATGAGGAATCAATAGGTCAGATTATTGATAGGAAATTCGGACAGAGGGAAGTGAGAACAAGAAACAAGTTGGAGAGATTCATCGGCAAAGGCATCTTTCAGCAAGGCACCCGGATAGTGGGAATAGCACTTGAGAGCAACAAACACGTAACTCTTACCGATAAAAAACTGCTGCCCATCGCCGACAAATTCCTCTTTAGCTGGAACAGAGAGAATGGGAGATTATGTGAGAACCAAGACAGGAATGCATAGCATCATCTTCTGGTTTCAAGTGATGGTCTCCAGATGGCAGAGCAGCCCCTGTGCCCCTGGCAGCCTCTAGTCCTCTCTGCACTCCCCACCCCACAGCTCTTATGCCGTCTCTTTAGCATTGCATCATAGGGTTTGTCTAGAACGACTGAGAGTAGAAAACTATTTCAGGCTTGTTTAAAATTGTAAGAAAGAAGCTGGACATGGGACACACCTGTAATCCCAGCACTCGGGAAGCTAGAACAGGAACGCTACCATTTTGTGTCCAGCCTGAGCTGTATATTGAGAACTTGTCTTCAAAGAAATATGGTCACAGTATACTAATCACAAATATGGTCACAAAGATACTGATTATGCATTTTCAAACATACCCTTTAAAAGCTGATATTACAAAAATAAGAAACAAGCTGAGTTTGGCTTGCTCTTGCAGACCCTGTAGTAATGCTGGGATGTAAAGTTTCCATTGTCAATGTGAGACAATCTAGTCACCTAGGAGGAGCATCTGGCCTATGGGCACATTGGGAGAATGATCTTCACTACATTATCTGAGGTGAGGAAACACCCATCTGGGGCAACACTACTCCTTCGGTTTGGGTCCCAGACTATGAATGGAAAAGTAGGCTGAGCACAGCAGACACATATGCATGCATTTTCTCTCTGCCCTTGACTAGGGATGTGATCAGCTGCTTAACATTTCTGCCTTAACTTTCCCACAATGATGGACCGCAACCTAGCGTTGTAAGCTAAACGGATCCTTTCTCCTGTAAGTTGCTTCTGACAAGATATTTTCTCATAGAAACAGGTAATGAAATGAGAATAAGGGTTTTACTAGACTCTTATTTCCTAAAAAAAATAAAATTAAAACTGTTCATTATAGCATTACTATAGAGTCTGCAAGACCACTGTCTTCACAAAAGCCAAAATTAGATTATTTCCACTAAAAGGAAAAAAATCAGCACTTGGTCTATGGAGGCCAGGAACACCTGAGAAGAAGAAGAGGAGGAGGATGCCCAGCCTCACAGCCTTGGGGGCTAGCCAGTCTCTTGTTTCTGTTTCTACTCAGAAGCCAGAAAAAGTTATAAAATCCTTGTAAAGAGAGCTGTTCTGGTTATTGATGTAATGAATAACAAACATTTGTTTATAGGATTAACTCACATATATAAATTTCTTTAACCTTATTTTTGAGAGTTGTTTTGTCTGTTATGACATGGTCTCATGAGGTCTAGGCTGGCATCAAACTTGCTATGTAGCTGAGGGTGACCATGAACTGATGATCCTCCTGCGGCCACCTCTCAAGTGCTTACGACATATGCTACTGTACCTGGCTTTAATAATGCATTTGAAAATACAACGAAAACACCAGGATCTGGAGAAATGATTCAGCGGTTAGGGGAGCTTGCTGCTTTTCCAGAGGACTGGAGTTTGGTTTCCAGCATCCATGTTGGTGGCCCACAACCACCCGTAACTCCAGGTCCCAGGGAGTTGATGCCCCCTCTGGCCTCTGCAAGTACTCAGTATATAAATGGAATACACTCCTTCAAGCATGTACACATAAGTAAAGCATTCAAGTAAATCTGAAAAATTACCAGCACCAACTCCATCTTCTAGAAATTAATCACACCTTTCTATGTTATGTAAATACACTCACAAGGAAATACTCACTAACATATAGACATAAAGCTAATTGCCTTGATTTAAAATGTATCCTATGGGGTGGGTTCATGTGGGCCTCAGTTCCACCCGCCAGGCCGGAGAAGAGGCGAGGGAGGTCACAGCATGAAGGTGTAGCCTCTGTAGCCGCGCCCACTCCCTCTGCGAGCTGGGAACGTTGAGAACCATGTCCTACTGCTGGCAGGAAGGGAAGGATCGGATCATATTTGTGACCAAAGAAGACCATGAAACTCCTAGCAGTGCCAAGCTGGTGGCTGATGACCCCAATGATTTCTATGAGGAGCACGGGTTGATACTGCCTAATGGAGACATTAACTGGAATTGCCCATGTCTTGGGGGAATGGCCAGCAGCCCCTGTGGGGAGCAGTTCAAGTCTGCCTTTTCCTACTTCCACTACAGCACAAAGGATATCAAGGGATTAGACTGTATAGACCAGTTCCGGGCCATGCAAGAATGCATGCAGAAATACCCAGACCTCTATCCCCAAGACAAGGAGGAGGAAGAGGAGGCAAAGCCAATGGAGCCAGTGGAGGAAACGGCTGACACTAAGGCCTCTGCAGCCAAAGAACAGGGGGCAAGCTCCTGAAGGCCTCAGGCCCTGGCTGCCACTCACCATGGGACCTTCTATACAATGCCTTTTGGTCACCTCTGTGAAAGTTCTTTCCCTCTGTGCACTGTAATATACAAAATAACTTATTTTAATGATCAGGGGTCTTGGCTACTTGGCGTACACACTGAAGAAAAGGGGGTGTGTGCACCTGTGTCCTGCATGAACCTGTCCTTAAACGTTAGGCCACTCCTGGATGTACTCTGTGATTGCCCTGGATTTTGCCACTTTGAAATGTGCTGAGGCTTCTCAGTAACCAAAAGTTGTTACTCAGGAAAGTTTATTGTGAGAAGGCTGATGTATTCTGGTCCATGGTATGTATCCCTTTTGGTAGATTTTTCACCTCTTGGGAAAATTAAGTAGATGCCAAAACTCTCAAGAGTAGGTTCATCCCGGGCTGGAGAGATGGCTCAGTGGTTAAGGGCACCGACTGCTCTTCCCGAGGTCCTGAGTTCAAATCCCAGCAACCACATGGTGGCTCACAACCATCTGTAATGAGATCTGATGCCCTCTTCTGGTGTGTCTGAGGACAGCTACAGTGTACTCATATATATAATAAATAAATAAAATATTTAAAAAAAAAAAAAGAGTAGGTTCATCCCTACTGAAAGAGGCTGGTGGTCAGGTACTGGAGCTGGAGGATGAGGCTGCTGCCGTTCCTGACAGCTATGTTTCTGTGTTTGTAGTCCAGGCTCCAGGGCCTACAGCTGCAGGGTGGGATTGGACTCTGTGACTCCCAGTCCCTCCTAAGTGAAAGGAGAGGCTGGCTTTGCAGTTTATTGTTTTGCCGTTCTGAGAGCCCTGGTTTGGAGCCCATGTTCACTATTGAGGTAGGGACCTAGCTGCTTCCAGAGCAGAAGCCAACAGAGGAATGTCTGAATGAAGTACTCAATTAAAGAGAAACAATTTCTATCTGAAAAAAAAATGTATCCTATGAAAACGAGTTTCTGAACTGGGCTTTAAAAAGTCGTCTCTTCTAGGAAGCTGTGCTGTTGCCTTGTGGCAGTGAGAGGCCTTGAGCACAGCACTCACTGGCATATGCAGGGGATAAAAATGAACGCTCACCTTCTGCGAGTTCCTCTGGATATTTGAGCATGTGAAGAAAGAGACACGAAGAATTAATCTTGGCAAAGATCAAGCTAACCATTAAGGAACGGGAAAGGCACACATAGCAGAGCAGTCATGCCACCATTTTAGCAAAGCTGGTAACTTGGCGTGGCAGATGAAAAGCACTCCGTTGGGACTCAGAAACTTATTTGATCGGACTCTACTGCTGGGGGATGGTGATTTATTTGTCTTGCAAGTTGTGTGTCCCTGAAGTGTCACTTATCCATGAAGACTACAAAACTGTACTTGAAAGATATATACAGGAAGACAATGGCTGAGCCTTCCTTCTCGTCTCTCACAGCCATGCCACTGCATTCCTGGGAAGGATGACAGGCAACAGGGCACACTATCCTATCTGGCAGTCCGACACCTTCCTTCCTTGCCTGTGGACGGCCTAACATACATGCTTTCTCTCCAGCTGGTCCTGTGAAGACTGGGGTACTTGGGTGGGGGTTGGTGCTTGTTTGGGTATTTTTGCTTGTTGCTATCTAGACATATTCAAGTGGCTGGGTTTTCTGCTAATGTTGTTACAGTTTTTCTAGTTAAATAGACTGTATCACTGACGCTGGAGAAATCCAAGAAGGTCACATTATATCTCACTCAGAGAAAGAGACGGAAACTGAAGAGCCCTAACTATTCACTAAGTGGTCCAGGTAACAGGAGTTAAGTGTCATGAATGACTGCCAGGGCTTATCTACTCAGAAAACATGCCGCCGGACACTAACTGTTCTTAATTGAGCTCTTATGAGAGTCAAATGGGAAACATTCTTGAAAGCTTTGGGACAGCTGCATGTTTTCCCCAGTAGAACTGGTCTTAGAGAGCCAGCGGCTGGCCACCTCCTATGAACAATTTCACAAGCACAGCACCAGTCAGCACACATATGGTGCTTACTGTATGTTCAGCTCAGCTCTGAACACCTTATGTGTGTACAGTGCTACCATATGCACAGTTCTGAACACCTTACCTATGTAGGGTGCTCACTGTGTGCTCCGATCAGCTCTGAACACCTTACATATGTACAGTGCTCACTGTGTGCTCCGATCAGCTCTGAACACCTTACATATGTTTAGTGCTTACTGTATGCTCAGCTCTGAACGCCTTATGTATGCAGGGTATTGCTCATCTTAGAAGTATGGGACCTGATGGTCAGAAAGGTGAAAGACCGCAGAGCCTACAGACACCCTTGGGCCCCATCGCTCCAGTGTGCAGTGTACCTACTCCACACGCTCACTGCTTCTCCTTTCACAGACACTGTGAGTATCTCTGGGTCTCGGGTATCACTTTGGAGTGCAGAGCATTTTCCAGAAAAAGTGATGAGATAAGCAGAACAAATAAAGACAAATATAATCTAAAGAAGAAGTCGATCACAAGCTCTGAGCCAGAAAATTAAAATTATCCCAAATGGGTTAGCCATCTCAGGGAAAATGGGGATATAGAAAAAAATATAGGTGGTAAGTAAGTTGATTAGGTCCCAAGACCATCTGTCTCCATGCTATCTTTTCATGATGAGTTCTTATGCTGGCATCTCTAGTTGAAATGATTTACTCCTTTATGCATATGATCACTTGCCTGCATGCACATGCATGCACCGTGTGCAGCCTTGTTGTAGTGGGTTGGTCTGGTGTGGCTGGTATTCTAATGCTAGCACTGGTTCCTCAAGACCTGGTTGTCCCAGAGACGAAGAGAGTCCACACGTAGACCTATGTTATCTTGCCCCCAAGTTATTTATGATTGGTAAATAAAGATGCTGACAGGGGAAAAGAGACATAAGTGGGGTTTAGGGTTCCAGAGCTTGGGGGGTTTGGAGGAGAACCACAAGAGAGGGGAAGGTGAATGGAGGAGAAGCCTCCAGATACAAAATAGTGAGTAATAACTCGGGGTTGTCGGTAGGAAAGTAGATTCTCATGGCATAGAGGATAGATATCTGCCCAGCTCTTGTGCTGATTAAGGCTTATAGTAAATAATAAAGGTGCCTTTTATCCGGAAACTTAATGATCAAGGCAGGGTAGAAACCCCAGGTTGAGATTAAAACTTTCTACAACCTGGTGCATGAGAAAGCCAGAAGGGGGCATCAGATCCCCTGGGACTAGAATTACAGATAGTTGTGGGTCATCATGGGGTTGTTGGGAATAGAACCTAGGTCCTCTGCAAGAGCAGCCAGTGCTCTTAACCTCTCAGCCATCTCGCCAGCCCCAGGTCTCTCTATATGTATGGAATGAATTAATTGGAGAAATAATCTGTCACATATTTCAATGTGTGATACAGTGTCCTAACTCTATTGTAAAGGAAAAATTAAACAAGAAAAAATTTAAATGCATGCATATCAAAATATAAATTCTTTGGCATGAGTTTTCTAGGAGATAGAAGAAACTGCTAGACATTAATATCTACTTCGGGTGATGAAGCACTGGGCTTAAAAGAGAGGAGCTATGGCTATTCCTCACGGAAGGACAGAGAAGCAAAGACCAGAGGGGCAGGTGGGCTTTAACAACCCAGTGCTGAGTGACACTAGTCTGGTTTGTGTCCATGATAAAAGAAGGAGCCACTTCAGCTACAGCGGAAACAGTAGCCCGAGACCCTAAACCTCAGCCTAGG
The DNA here is from genome assembly GCF_021556685.1 of Rattus norvegicus. NCBI lineage: Eukaryota > Metazoa > Chordata > Mammalia > Rodentia > Muridae > Rattus > Rattus norvegicus. The sequence continues at coordinate 75,750,087 of NC_141542.1, forward strand.
AGACTCGGGTCTTGTCGCCTGCCCATTTAAACAGAGAAACCAAACACGCTATAGAATCTGTTCTGCTACCAACACAGTCAATGATACTCTGAAGAACAGACACTGGAAAAGTGCCATTGTTATAACAAGTAATGTGCTAATAAAAGAGAGAAAGCTTATTCGGCATAAACACTGGACATATTGACTCTCCACATGGAACAGAGTGTGGGAAATAAGGGCTTCAGAAACTACAAGACAAGTCTTTATTCTGTGTGTCTTCCAGTAGAATGGCTGTGTGTGTGTGTGTGTGTGTGTGTGTGTGTGTGCGCGCGCGCGCGCGTGCTCGGGCCACAGCCATGTGTGACCATCTGAGTATAACCTCAGGTGTAGGCCCTCACCTTCCACCCTGGTTGAAACAAAGTCTCTTCGTAGTTCTCCACTATGTGTCAGGCCAGCTGGTCTGCAAGCTCCCAGTGATTTTCTTGTCTCTGCCTCATGCCTCAGTATAGAGGCAGTTGATTACAGACGTACACCACTGTGTACACCTGACTTGACATGGGCTCTAGGGAGTCAAACCTAGGTCCACACTTATATGGCGTGTACTTTATCCATGAAGTCATCTCCCTGGCCTTCTACACATATGGCTTATAAAGTTTACATCACTATCATGTATTAAAGAGCTACCTGGGCTGGAGAGATGGCTCAGAGGTTAAGAGCACTGACTGCCCTTCCAAAGGTCCTGAGTTCAAATCCTAGCAACCACATGGTGGCTCGCAACCATCTGTAATGGGATCTGGTGCCTTCTTCTGGTGTCTGAAGACAGTGACAGTGTACTTATATAGAATAAATAAATCTTTAAAAAATAAAATAAAGAGCTTCCTATTTAATCTTCAATTATTGTTGCCCAGTAGGAACATAGATGGTTCTAGAGTTGTGGTTCTCCACCTTCCTAATGCTGAGACAGTTCCTCAACCATAAAATTATCTCACTGCTACTTCATAACTGTAATTTTGCTACTGTTATGAATCATAATCTAAATATCTGATATGCTGGGTATCCGATATGAAACATCCAAAGGGGTCACAACTCACAGATTGAAAACCACAGGTCTAGAGACAACCCTTCATATTGAAGACCTCGGGTCTAGAGACAACCCTTCATATTGAAGACCTCGGGTCTAGAGACAACCCTTCATATTGAAGACCACGGGTCTAGAGACAACCCTTCATATTGAAGACCACGGGTCTAGAGACAACCCTTCATAGTGAAGACCACGGGTCTAGAGACAACCCTTCATATTGAAGACCACGGGTCTAGAGACAACCCTTCATATTGAAGACCACGGGTCTAGAGACAACCCTTCATAGTGAAAACCACGGATCTAGAGACAACCCTTCATAGTGCAAGCTGGTTGTGTACTCTTCAGGACATCGGCATCCCTAATCCTATCATGTAAAGGATGCTACTCCTCTTAATATATGAAACTATCAAACACTGCCCCCGCAGAAATCCAAATGCCCACCCCACCCCTGGACAGTCCTGGTCCTAAGAGAAGTGACTGGCTAAATGAAATTTACAGTAGCTCAAAAATAAATCCAGTGTTGATGTATATGTGGAATCTGACGCATATTTGGGGATATTCATAGGGAGTGAAAGCTGCTGCAGTGAAGGAAATGACCCTGTCACCTCACATGGCTAGGATTCTTATTTTACAATCACTTAGCTATATCTCTACATATGCTTAAATTACACCAAACCATGGAAAATACATTTAAAAGTTGGTACTAAAAATGCATTTTTTAACTTACCAGATTCAAAAGTTTCTTCATCTGTGGTTTTCAGTGGAGGTGAAAAGCAAAATTATCATTACATGACTGTCTACACCAAGTCTATATCTTAGCAGTGCATGCCTAGTCCATGCTTCTGCTCACACACTGCCTTTAAAATGTTTACATTAGATCAAGAGCAATGGATCAATTCGCTCCATGGCATATGTATGTCTTTAAGAGATGAATAACATTTGATAGATGGGCTGTGATTACCAAGAGGGATGAAGCAGGGTATTAAATAAATAGATAACAGGAGAGAAGAGAATAAATTAAAAAGTGGAACATGGGGCTGGAGAGATGGCTCAGTGGTTAGAGCACCGACTGCTCTTCCAGAGGTCATGAGTTCAATTCCCAGCAACCACATGGTGGCTCACAACCATCTGTAAAGAGATCCGATGCCCTCTTCTGGTGTATCTGAAGACAGCTACAGTGTACTTATATATAATAAATAAATAAATCTTTAAAAAAAAAAAAGTGGAACATGGACTAGAGAGAGGGCTCAGTGGTTAAGAGCACTGACTGCTCTTCCAGAGGTCCTGAGTTCAATTCCCAGCAACCACATGGTGGCTCACAACCATCTGTAATGGGATCCAATGCCCTCTTCTGGTGTGTCTGAAGACAACTACAGTGTACTCATATACATAAAATAAATCTTTAAAAAGAAAAAATATTCCTTTAATAAAGTACTTAAAAAATTAAAGGTCTGAGGCCTAGTACCACTGCCAAATTTGAGAAAAACCTTTTCAGAATTCACAAAAACCATTAAGTATAGAAATATAAAATATCTTATTTATTTATCCGAGGTTTAGAGCCCATGACTATCTGCCTACCCTGGAATCACTACATGTGATAGCAAAAGTACATTTTGCATTTTAAGTATTTGGTGTCACCCTCTTCCCATCTGTCTCACAAAGAGCATGGGTGTCCCCACTGTCCCTCAGGCGAGACACTGCTTATCTGTGTCCCGGGATAATTTCCCACAGGGACGCTGGAGACACCCCCAGCTTCGCTTCCCCTTCCAAGTGTGGAGTCACAGTAAAGGCACACGGGCTGGACTCAGTTTACAACCCCCGGACACCTCTGCTTCTGGTCATCTAGGGCTGAGGTGCCTCATGTTTCTTCTGGTGGTGACTCAGTCAGGAGGAACTGTTACCTGCTTCCACACACTTCTCGTCAATCTTCATGCTATCTTCTACAAAAGAACATAGACAGGGGGCTTAAAATATGCCCATATTACACGCAAAACCCTGTTGACAAAACTCAGACTACCTTTCAGTGTCACTCTTAGAACTATTGCTCACTTGGGAAGATAAGACGAATTCTGCTGCTTCGGAGAAGAATGCACTTTGTGACTGTAGAACATAAAAAGCTATGCTAGCAGCACCGGCCAGAGCTCACAGTGCTAGATGAAGTGTGCAGCCTGCTGGAAAGGGAGCGCATCAGCGGCGTCGCCCAGCGTGGATCTTGAATACTACGGTACTGACAGGATGGCAACCACTGGGGCAACAGAAGCACAACTGTTTGGGGTTGGCCGATTACTTTTTGATTGGATTTGAAGACTGGTCCTTGGGAAGAAAATGCAAAACTGATACTGACACAAACCGATAGCTTGGAAGCCAAAGGTCCTAGAGCATAATTTACTCCTGGTATATGGCCAGACTGCCTTCGAAATATTTATGTTTATACCCTACGGGTGACGCAGCTGTTCATCTTTACCACAGGAAAACTTAATACAGAGACTCATCCTTGGTCAAAAGGCAAAAGCCACTTCCCTCACTGCAGCTGAGAAGAGCGACAGAGACAGGAGATGGAGACAGACAGACAGACACATGCACATGGCTGAACATAAACCAATGGGAAGGCAATCCCTGAAGGTCCCATTTAACCTCCAACACGGGGCCCTCCAGAAGGAAGCTTGAATCTCCAGACTGCCTGTTTCCAATTTCAGGCAACCATTCCCTTTTCCAGAACCTCAATTTTTTCTACACACAAGATAAGAATAATAATTTCCTTACAATGTCATAAAATTTGTATAAACACTTGATTCAAAACCCTGCTGAACTGAACTCCACTGAGGTCTTAGCCTGTGCTCTGTCAGACTCTAGAGCTGTGAATAAACATTGCGTCCCCTCCTTGATCTCTTAGATCAGAATAAACACCCTTCGTGTGCTACACATCACAGGTAGAAATAGCTTCACAGAGCTGAGCGAAGCAGAAGTGGGGTTTGAGGACTGAGGAAATTCCTAGGAGTATTTGGAGATAAGGGTGTCTTCCTGAATCCCATTCCTTACCTTCTTCCACAGACAGTGCTGGCCACAGGGAGAGAAAGGAACAGTAGTTCACATTCTGTGTCTTTCAAAAGCGCAAAGCACCAACATTGTAATTAGTGTTTTGGGAATTCATGGAGACACCTAGTGACCGCCCTTCAGAAATAAATGCATGTTCCAGAGTGGCTGGAAATGGAGAACTGCTTGCTTCTGGCAAATGCACTATCTGCCTTCTTAACACGCTCTGTAGGAGTCGTGTTCTTCTCACGTCTAAGTTAGGGCTGCATGTCTTAGGAACTCAAATCTAGGAGGGAAGGGAGGGGGAGTAGGAGAGGTGAGGGTGAGGAGGGCACGGAGCAGGGATGACAGTAAGTGCATTACAGGAAACAACTCTTTGCTGATCATGCATAATCTAACTCAGCACGGGAATTTTCAAAACCTTGATTAATTAAATGGCCTATTCCTCTTCACTAGTAGCCTGTCCATGTCCCCTGTTTCTACACAATAAGATTTAAACAGAGCAAAAAGAAACAAAGTAGCATTATCATCACATCATGCATGACAGCTAGAAGAAATGATCTAAGGTTTCAGGGCATGATGTCACTCAGCATTGCCTGAGAAAGGTGGTCCGCTAAGTCATGGCTCCAGCCTCTCTGTTCCCAGATTCAGGGCTGCGTGCCAACACTAATAGGGCCAAGCAAACAACTATCTATGTGGACTTTCCAAAATACCTAACATAAAACATATTTGAGCACACGGGTAGGTGTCACGTCAGCCTCTGTCACTCTAGATCAATAGCATCTCCACAACCTTTGATAAATGAAACAGGAAAGTGAACTAAAGGATTCTTCCCATCTACATTGGTTAAGTATTTTTTCAAAATAAACTATCACTAGGCAGGTTATGGTGTGAAAATGCTTCTGAAGAAAAGCTAAGAGAGGAAAGGTGGTATTACACTTGTTGCTGGAGCCAGGCAGACAGGCGTCCGTAACTGAGAGGTAACACAGCGTCAGGGAGTGGGCACCGCGTGTACCACTCCACTAGACCTGCCTGGGCTACCCGAGACATTGTCAAAGACAACAGACAAACAACGGCAACAAAAACCATTTGTGGTCATCGAGGGAAACAGTCTTTGGCTTGGAAAACATGGGAAATAATATTCAGGGGCACGTGCTGCTTACACACCTGTGATACTGGTGCTGCTGTCTGTGGTCTACACTGAGTCTCCTCTGTGCCCCTTCTGTCTCCGTATGTCCCCTCTCTGCCCTGCCTTAACCCCTACAGGGCCTGACAGGCTTCTGTTTGCTTCTGTCCTCTGACGTTCTCCTTTGGTCACTGTCTCCCAATGTCGGCAGCTTCATTAAGCCTTAAGTAGTTCACAAGCACTCATGGCCACGGACCCCTTCCTGACTACCATTTGAAGAGTGGTATAATGATCACGGTGAATTCCTTAAATGGTAACAGTCTCATATTTAGTCAGAAAGGCCCAGGACTGGAGCTGAGGATAGAGTTCAGTGAAAGAGTGCTTTCTGAGCATGCACCAAGCCCTTGGCTCAATCTCCAGTACAACAAAGGAAAAGAAATGGGAGCTGGAGAGATGGCTCTGCTAAGTCTGCTCTTGCAGCACTTAGAGGATCTTTATCTACTGTCCCAGGGGTTCTTCCGCCCTCTTCTGGCCTCTTGGTGCACTGCATGCATGTCGTGCACAGACATTCAAGCAGGCAAAATCCACCTCCCTCACACACACAAAATAACCCAAAGAAAATACATCTTAACATTAAAAAAGAGAGGACATGAGGAAGATTATGCATCTGTGTAGCCACAGATACCCGTCGAGGTATGGCACGCAAGAGCTGTGGGTAGGGGGTCTCGGAGGACTTGAGTTTGGGGGGAAATGACTTAAGACGTGTTTAACCCAAGGATGTATTTAACGTCTGTGCTAGCTGGTTCCTGTCAACTTGACATAAATGTAAATGTATCTGAAAAGAGGAACATTTAATTGAGAAAAATGCCTCCATCGGATTGGTAAGTACAGGGGTACTGTTATGACTGAGAATTGATGTAGGAGGACCCAGCTCAGTGTGGGTAGCACCATCCCTAGGCTGAGGTCCTGGAATGTATAAGACAGCACACTGAATAAGCCATAGGAGCCAACAGCATTCTTCCTATGCTTTAGTACCTGCCCCCAGGTTCCTGTCTGACTTCCTTCCATGACAGACCGTGATGCAGACATCTAAGCAAAATCACTTGTTTCCCTTGCTCACTTGCTTTCGGCCATGGTGTTTGTCACAGCAGCAGAAATGCTAATGGAAGAGGAAATGGATGCCTGTAGGAGGATTTCTGAGGGCTGGTTGTGGAGGAGAGCATCATGGGACAATTAGGATATTTAGGGTCCTCTCTCAGGCAGGATGCTAGCCTGAGACATGGAAGCCCCGTCTTGGGTGTGCAAGCTGAGTTTGAGGTCTCTGCACACACTCACTTACGCACACTCACATCGGGTGGATTTGAGGCAGGTATGAGGCTGGTACGGCTGAGACCACCAGAATTCCCGCTGTTTCCTAGGCAGAGAGAAAGCAAAGACTGGCTGACTCGTACAGCGTGGGCTCTCCCGGGGCTGTGGCACTGGCAGTGCATTTCGGAAGAGACACAGAGGTGGGACTTTGTCATCTGACTCAGCACACCATGGGTGGCTGAGTCCACTGGACCCGGGGCAGTGACTGTCCTGGGTCCCCCATGGTACTTCCAGGACACCCTTCCTTTCCTTAGGAGTCCCCCACTTGGGATGTTGAGCCTCATTCTTCCTGACAGTTGCCATGTTCTCAACCCTGGCTGTAATATTGGATGGTTTTATTAAGCAGGCAAATGTCCCTTCTAACACCTCCATCTCTTATCCAATGGACTTTGATTCACCCTTCCTCTGCCGCCACGCCCCAGGGCCGTGCACGCCAACTGCTGCAATCTCTCCAGGATTTTCATTTCTCAGTTCTCTGTTTCCTGGCAATACCCTCCTCTCACAATACCAATATCCTGCTTATGCTGTGATCCATGGATCTTCATGACCTCATCAACCCCTAAAGGCCTTGTTTTCTTATACAATTGCTCTCTCTGGGGGGATTGGGTCAACATATTCAGACCATAGAATGTTTAAGTTTAATTTAGTCTCACAAGCGCTTTTCTACCTGACTAATATAACTCCTCTGGTCCCCTTAGTGTTTAAGAAGCTGAAAATCTATCAGTAAGTAGACACTTCAGTTTATAAACCAGAGTGTTTATGTTCTTCCATTTGCTTGTATCTTTATCACATACTCAGAGACTTGATGTCCCAAGCATTGCCTAGTGATCCCCCTGTTGCCAAAAGTGGCCTTCCTTACCTCTTCAGAAGGTGGTTAGAAGGGATTAGCCCAGCACAGATTGCAAGGTCTGAGATTTTCCGGGCCTGCCACCAGAGGGCATCACTCTGGTCCACAATCTGGAGAATATCCCCTTTCAGGAAAGGCAATCCGGCATCCATGCAGGGGATGTCAGGGTCCTCTTGGGGCCAGTAATCAATCATGGCACGAACATAAACCTGGCAGCAAGTGCAGGGCGGTACTCTCAGAAGAACGCTGTCCAAAACCAGCACGGCTTAAAACCATTGCGCTCACTCCCCTGCCTGCTGCTCTCCTCTTTCTTTACTACCCTAAGCATAAAAGAGAGTTGTTCTTCTAAACCAAATGCTGGAGGAGGAGCGTTGCTGTTGGCATCTCAGTCACAGGGCATAGAGAAATCATGCTGGAACTAGGCTGGAAGCTTCATCCCTGCTGGCTAGCACTAGAAGGTGCTAAGAAGACTGCTGGGGAAGAATTATCATCAACAGCCTTACCTTCTTGTGGACCTGTGTGTAGTAATACCAAACAAGCAAGCAAGTGAGTCTTTGGAGCACCAGTGGAAAGTCTGTTATGGCCTTAATCAACCACTTTCCCCTTGGATGCGATGCCCACTCCAGAAAGAGAGTTCACATTCAGTACTACAAACACAGTTGAAAGGCTTGTGGCTGAGGAGGTCATGGGTCCTAGTGGGAAGCTCCTGATGATGTTTTGCTAAGTGGGTATGATGTGCCTGACAAATTGCTTTCCCAATACCCATAGTAATGCTGTCAGTTCTGGCCATAGGAGTTACTGCAAAGACTTTAAGTGGTTGAAGTGTCGAGAGCAGATGATTCTGAATGAGTATGCACAAACAGGACACCAGCACCTATCAGCTCCAAAGCTCAGAGAACACTGTGGAGGAAGAGGCAGGATAATGTAGTGATGTAGGCTAGCAGAAGGACGTGGTGTACACTGACTTATACACACGATGCAGCTGGTACACTTGAGCTCACGGCCACTGTGATTACCTACACGATTGGACAGGTCAGCGCCCTGTCAGAGGACTTATGGGCCCCCCTCCCCGCTCAGGATTTAAAAACAGTCAATAGTTGAGACATTTGCTTCAGTGTATGATGAATCCCATTCATACACACACACACACACACACACACACATGCAAGCATACATACATACCCACACGTGTTCACATGTGTGTGTGTGTACAGACACACATATGAAAGCAGAAATGGGGCTAGTTGGAAGACTAAAGGGAGTAGAACATGAGAGAGTAATGAGATGGACTTAATATGATCAAAATACAGATGTAGGTATGAAAATGTCATGATGAAACCCATTATCACAGCACTTTAAAATGTGTCGTGGAACAGAATTACTTAGTTTAGAAATATTTTTGTCCAATGTTCACTGTTTTTGACACAGCTTCTTGATTTTATGGTGGCCCACTCCCTTTACCCACTCTGCATTTCAGATCATCAGCATTGAGAAGCACCCGGAATACTGAACCCTTCAGCGGCTAGGATTGTCATACACCATACTGTTGTGTGTTCTTACTGTCGTCTGGCTGCTCACAGGCGGTGCAGAGACCGGAATCACCTTGAACATGATCGTACCACACGACATAGCCTAGAGGACAGCAAAGAGGAAGAGTGGTGAAGCATGGACTCCACCATGCATTAGACAAGGTAACATCTCAGTGTATCCAGCCCTGAGCTCCAAGGTGCAGGAGACAGAGTAACATTCTACCCAAGCTCAGTTTTCTACTAAACACAGGAGGGATGCGTGCGTGCGTGCGTGCGTGCGTGCGTGCGTGCGTGCGTGTAGGGGAGGTGCTTGGGAAGGGATGCTTCCCAGCTTGGGCCGGAACTCCTGGAGGTTAATGAGGAAGCTCTTTGGGTTTCAGCAGCAGACAAGTCTGGGACCTGAGATGGGAAGCTGATGTGAGGGACTTAAACACCGTCACATGACAGCACGTACCACAGGCACGGCATCCCACTACATCACTAACAAAAAGCACAAGTAAGACAGTTACCAGAATATGGATCACTTGCTCAGGGTCCAGACCCTCTACGGGAACTCCATTAACTTCCACCAGTTTATCTCCAGCATAGAGCAACCCTACATTACAAGAACACAAACAGAGGAAGGACCAAAGAAATAAAACAGAAGCCACTATTCCAGTGTCCACTAGCTCATGACCCCAAGCATGTTTCAAAGTTTTAAATTAAAAAACAAAACTGTTTACCTCAACTTATGCCACCATAACTGTCTGTGAGCACTGTATTCTCTACCTCTTTGCCAACACCAACAGTGATCTGTTTGTTTTGCTACTCTGGAGTTGTAAAATGGAACCAAAATACTAGCCAGAAGAACTCTAAAGGGAGAGTTTGGGCCACAGGCGGAAGGCAGATGCTCCAATGCTGTAAGGAATAGGGGCTGTCCAGGTGGTCGGCTGTCTCTACCACTGTTTAAGTTTTAGCAGCTGTGTTTGGCGTTTCCTATACACTCAGGTAATATTTAATTCCTTCTCAGATCTCTGACGAAGTTGAAGACTAGTTATAGTCTCGCAAGTAAACTTAAGTTATTTAACGTTAAAGACATAGAGTGGAAAGCATGGTTTTCAGACAGTGTTACAGGCTAAAATCAAACATAATTCTGGTATAGAATCCTAAACTCTTTAAGTTAGGAACAATGGTACAGTACTTTTATCTAGTTGACAAATATGACAGACTGGATGTTAAATGTATGTTATACTCTGATTTACATCATTGTTGTGGTGGTACTCTATGTGTGAGAAAAGAGTTTTTTGTTTTGTTTTGTTTTGAATTCGGACAGAAAAAGTGAGATGTTGGAGGTTGGTTCTAATGCTTCGATTCAATTGGGAATCTGTGTGTCCAGACGCTCAAGGTCCTTGTCCCAATTGTTTTTTGATTGATCAATAAAGATGCCAGCAGCTAACAGCTGGGCAAAGGGAGGCAGGGCGGGACCCTTGGGTTGGGCAGGCTGGGATGCAGTGGGAAGGAGGATCCATGATGCTGTGGGAGACAGAAGAGATTTAGAGCTGCAGGAGAGAATGCCTATAGCCATGTGAGAATCCGGGTGAGTGGTGGCCACCTTCCCATTGAGCCTCAGGTAGCATGGGGAAGGTTTAGGAGTGCCTAGCCTCTGAGGTAGCCAAGGCATTTCAAAATTAAGCTTCGGCAGGTGTGTGTGTGTGTGTGTGTGTGTGTGTGTGTGTGTGTGTGTGTGTGTATGTGTGTCTTTCATTCGCAGATCTAAAGGTTCCCTGGAGGGGTGGCTGGAGGTCTGACTCCGCTGGGAGCAAACTCTCCACTACATTCCAACCTTGTGTTTGATGAATTTTGCTTGTGTGCTTCTTATGCTTTTCCTTTTGTTTTTGTTTTTTTAAATTTATTCCAGTTTATTTTCTTTATTTGCCTGTTTGCTTTCTGAAGAAAGAGATAAAGAGGCATGGAGTTGGATGGGCGCAGATTCGGGGAAGGATCTGGGAGGAGATGGGGGAAAACTGTGGTCAGAATATACTGTGTGAAAAAACCATTTTCAATTTAAAAAGAAAGAAAGCAATATCTTGATCTATTACTACATGTTGTGCACATGAATTCTATTTTCACACTGAAATTTGTTAATGTATACGATTACTGTGCGTTGATGCTTTTAAAAGCCTTGAGAGATACAAGAGAGATGGGAGGTTTCAGAGAGCGGAGACAACAGCAGGATGAGCATCTGGAGAAACATCGAGGAGAGGGATGGCCCATCAGGGAAGAGCCAGGGAGGAGAGGAGGCCGAAGGCCTGGGGCCTTGCAGTGAGGGCCTCCTTGGGATTTTCCACTGGGTGTCAGGGTGCCGCATGCAGGAGTCAGGGGGCTGTGGGAAGCAGGGGCACGGGGCAGGTGTGGATGCAGCTGATGTCATGGAGGGTGGAAGCACAAATGAGAAGCTGCTCACGAGGAACAGAGCTCCGCCATTTTGGAAGCAGAAGAGGCCGGGTCCTTCCTTCCATCTGTAAAATGTCATGACAATGCTTGCTTTGTTTGGTAGCCTTAAGGATGTTAACAAGAATGTATCCTCATGGGGCCTAGCATGTAGGCTCTGGACCAGGGTGCTGGCATCCCTTGAAACGATTGTTCCTTGTTTCTTTATTGCTTTGGCCAAGCAGGAGCATCTGAGTCCCCTGACCTAAGTGGAGAAAGGAACTTCTCTGCTCCTGGAAGAAAAGCTGCAGCCATCATGTTCCCTGTGTCTCGCTTACCCCTGCCTGAAACCCCAGCTTACCGCTCCTCTCCACCAGCCCACCGTGGATGACTCTGGCCACCAGGATATCCCCTGTTATCTCGTGACGCTTGATGGTAGCTCCCTGGAGAGAGAACACAGTAGGGCATCAGTTAGTTCTTACTTGCCTTCCATTAGTACAAGAGAAGAATGCGGGCTAGTGTATTAGAATTGAGTAAAATGCACAAAGGCCAAATAAAACATGAGGTACAGATGTCTCACTCGTTTTCACCAAAAAGAGTTTATATCTTGTCTTCTCATAAAAGAAAGACACTAAATAGAAGCCTTTGCATCGTGAGAACATTATGAACTGAGTGAGTTTGAACCACAGGCAAAGTTTTATGGGCTCTCACGCCACCACCCGCTCTCCGTGTGACTGAGATGAAATGGCCATTCAAGCACCTATTAGCTATCACTTACATCACAACGAACCCTGGTGTAACCATAAACAAAAGACGAAATGATTTTCTCACCAGGGGCTGTTGGTTTTTCACCAGACAGACAGTCCTCATTGCTTCTTCACTGTCGGGGATATTGTCTGGCAGTGGAGGGAGAAGGGGTTCAAAGTCTTTCTGAGCCACTGTGTCATGGGCCCTCAGCAAAGCCTAGGGACAGAAGACAGAGGTGAGCAAATGTCTTGTGCAGCACCCATGCATCTCCAAGTGGTGACTGGATTCTGTGTAAGACATAACTGTGGACACCTACACGCCAGCCTCAGCTCTAAGCAGGCTCACTCACACTCACTTTCTGAGATAGGGATAGTTGTTGTCCCTTTTTTATAGACAAGGAAACATAGAGGTTAAAATATAGATGGGACACAGAGGTTTAAAAGTACTCAGTAATCTCTTTTAGGGACTGGAGAGATGGCTCAGAGTTCCAGAGATTAAAAAAGATCCGGCTGCTCAGAATCCAGTGCACCTGGACTCTGTTCCCAGCACCCACAGTGAGCAGGTGCTGGGGATCTGATGCCTTCCTCTGACACCGTGTTCAATATTCAAAGCCTTCCCCGCATGAGAGAAAGCATGGAGATTATTTATCTGTAACCAGATGCTACCCTGGATGCTACCCAGAGTTCAAGAGGGATCGTATCTCTTTAGGAGCACAAGACACCGAGAAGGTTCTGGGTGCCTCCTGATGCATGTGGCAGCACCTGCTGTGTAATTAGTCAATGACCTGTGAGCCCCAAATCTTCAAGGGAAATCTGTTCATGTACAAAAACAGAATATACATCCAGAGACAATGTTTTCCATCACTTTTATTTACTCTTCCTCACTCTGTCTCTGATAAAACTTTGTCCATTTTAGCAGGTGCTTACCTTGCAGTGCGGAGCCTGGAGGACTTGCCTTAGCTCTTGGATCTCAGGGGAACTGGAGGCTTTGGGTAACAGCTCCAAGACCTGACACATGATGGAAAAATATACAGCATAAAGTATTTTTAAGCCATGTGGCTCATGCCCGTAATTCTAGCCCTCGAGAGGCTGGGAAGTGGGGATTACCAAGTTTGAGGCTAGCTTGGCTACAAAGTGAGTTACAGACCACCCTTGGCCTGCAGGGGAGAATCTGTTTCCAAAAACCGAAGTGAAATAAAATAAAATACTTAAAATCTTCGTCGCCTGGGGCTGGAGCGATGGCGCAGGGTTATGAGAACTTGCTGCTCTTTTAGAGGACCCACATCTGGTGGACCCACGTAGGTGGGTCACAGCTGCCTGCTATGTAAATGCAGCTGGCCCCGGGAGGGAACCAGCACATATATAACATACACTTAACCTTTATCCCACAGCCAGCATCACACAGGTTGAAAAGTGGATGCTCCAACGTGATGTTGACTAAGAGATAGATGTAGTTTCCTTTTCTGTCTCCAGACACAGGGCCTGGTATGTTTCCTTAGCTATTAAACTTTACCACAGCAGGCAGAGCCAAGCTCAAGGCAGATGAAAACCCTAACAGTCTTTGTAACAAGGTCCAGACCTGTCATTGACTGAGACAGGAAAGGCTAGGAGAGGCATAAGTTAAGGGGACATGTTGAGGACAAGCTAAGTTTGAGGTGCCCGTACAAATTTGAGTAAGAGGAGGAAGTTGGCTAGCAGAGACTGGAATCCAAACAGGATCCATGTTAGGAACTAGAGAATCATTGTTGCAGAGTCACTGTGTTGACCTAAGGTCAGTTAAATGCCAAAGGGGCAAAGGGAGAGACAATCATGTGGTAAAACTGTGTTCATGCACGCCTATGTATGTACATGAGTGTGTTAATTTTGGAAGACAAGTTTCTTTATATATTTTTTAATTTTTAATTAATTTTTATTTATATGAGTACACTGTAACTGTCTTCAGACACACCAGAAGAGGACACTGGATCCCATTACAGATGGCTGTGAGCCACCATGTCGTTGCTGGGATTTGAACTTAGGACCTCTGGAAGAGCAGCCAGAGCTCTTAACCACTGAACTATCTTTCCAGCCCCAAGTTTCTTTATATTAAGTTCAATTAAGAACTCTTATTAAGGGCTGGAGAGATAACTGGTGTGTTCAAAGATAGCTACAGTACACTCATACATAAAATAAATAAATAATTTTTTAAAAGAGAGAGAACTTTTATTAAAATGCATATTCATTGACCATGTTTTCCCAACAGAAACTTCTATTCATTTAAACAAACTGTACAGGTCAGAGGACATCAGCAAGGGCTCTATGACTCCTGGATAGAACTACCTTACCTCACAGGATAAGATCTGTGCATGAGTTGTAGCAGGAACTAGCTTCTTCTCTTTAAACTTCTGGAGGCAGTCATAGACCTGCAGAAGAGTAAAAAGGGCAAGTGATGGGAGACGTGGTCAGGAGCATTTTAAAGTAAAAGCTTTCAAAGGAAGAAGCAGCCTAAGGCAGCCATGCAGACAACTGAACAAGCGGCACTGCGTGACTCTAGGCAGAGTGACGTCCCCCCCTCCCCCTCCGAGGGCCCAAGGCTTCATAAGTGTCACTTCTGGCTGCTACCAGGAGAAGAACAGCCCTAGAGCAATTTCATTAATGAAAAGTGTGCACATTTCCCCCTTTTTAAAGTGAGGGAAATAAAGGAAAGATTCCTGGGACCGACCCCAGCAGGGATCTATACACAGTGTACACGAGGGCTTCTCAAGGGAGAGTCTATGGAGTAGAGACCCCTGTGCTGGGCAACTGTGCAGGGCATGAATTCTGCGGCTCACAACCCACCAAGGGTCCTGAACAAGAAGCCAGATATTCAAAACGTGCTCATCCGCACTCTGCTCTGGCCTTTGAAGCTGCTCCTTCCTTCCTCAGGCAATTCTCCAGAGCCAGTTTAATTCCAGCTTCATTCCTCCCTATCCCTGGGGATCGTTCTTGTACAGGATGAAGTCAGGCTAAGTAAGCAAGGCTTGCTTTGCTTGTCTTCACAGTGCTGCCCCTCATCTTATCTGGGGAATCAGATTTCTCTTACAGATGGAGAAAGGAGGTCCAAGAGGCACTTTAGCCTTTCCCATCTATATCTGTGATACGTGAGCTTCCTGCTGTACTGTAGGGCTGGTACTCAAGTATGTGGACGTGATCTATGCTGATTGATGGCTGAAGGGAGCGAGCGCTAAGTAAAAGAACCCCTTGAGCATTTATAATGAGAGTAAAACTCCCTGGCACCGGGAAGGTGTTGGAAGCGGGTGGAGTGTAGGCTGCAAGGGCTAGCTAGGTATAATCTACATCCTGAGTTCCAGGCTAGCCAGGGATAAACATGAGACTCTGGGTCAAGAGCTGTAAAACAAGTGATGTGTCCTTGGTCATGCAGAAGATGTTACCACTTCAATTCTATAGAATGTAATATTAGCATACACCATAAAGTTGACCATATTTGATGCTTAATTAGAAGAAACACTCACATTCCCAAAAATAAC
This sequence comes from Rattus norvegicus, assembly GCF_021556685.1. Lineage (NCBI taxonomy): Eukaryota > Metazoa > Chordata > Mammalia > Rodentia > Muridae > Rattus > Rattus norvegicus. The sequence continues at coordinate 75,765,711 of NC_141542.1, forward strand.
TTCAAATGGGTTTTTCTTAAGAACACTTTTTCAGGAAATCTACTTTATATGGTGCACATAATTTTAATCAAACTAAAGGGATTCTATCAGGGTAAGGAAATTGTGAGTTCCAACCAAAACTATGGGTGTTTTACTTAATGATTTTAACAAAAGACAAATGATGTTTTGTTATATTTTTTTGTTTTGTCTTGTTTTTAGAGACAGGGTTTCACTCTCTATCCCTGACTTGCCTGAAACTTACTACGCAGACAAGGCTGACTTAGAAACACACCTGCTTCTGCCTCCCAAGTGCTGGGATTAAAGGCAAATACACCATTCCCAGCCAGGAGTGACTTTTTATAAAAGCATTATTTGTCCAGAGTTGTTGGCCTTAAGGCAAAGGATTGTGGGGCCATGGCGGATATAGTGGTCAATGTGGTGACTTATTTGTGATCGTAGGGGCCTCGGAAACCAGTTGGGGGCAAAAAGAAAGGAGCAGACATAGTTTTTCATTCTTAAATGTTTCCAAAGTGAACAGGGGTATGCCCTTGTATGTTTGTCTCTGTCTCTCTGAATGTATGTGTGTTTGTCTGTCTCTGTCTTTCTGTGTCTGTGTATGTGTGCACATGTGTGCTTCACTGATTCCAGGCTGTCTTCGAATTGACCTTGCAGCCATAAATGACTTGAACATCTGATTATCCTGCCTCTGTCTCCTAAGTACTGGGATTGTAGGTGTGCACCATCTCACCTGGGTGAGTGGTTTGAATGAGAATAGCTCTCGTAGGATATTGGAAATGTAGTCACTAGGGAGTGGTATTCTTTGGGAAGGATTAGAAGGTGTAACTTTGTTGGAGTGGGTGTGGCCTTGTTGGAGGAAGTGTGTTACTGGGGTGGGCTTTGAGGTTTCAAAATCCCATGGCACACCCAGTGTCTCCCTCTCTGCCAGCTGCCTTCAGATCAGGATATAAAACTCTCAGCTCCTGCTCCAGTAACATAGCTGTCGTCTCCCGTCATGAAGATCCTGGACTAACCCTCTAGAACTGTAAGCAAACACCCAGTCTGCTGCTTTGTAAGAGTTGCCTTTCTCGGGGCTGGGGATTTAGCTCAGTGGTAGAGCGCTTACCTAGGAAGCGCAAGGCCCTGGGTTCGGTCCCCAGCTCCGAAAAAAAGAACCAAAAAAAAAAAAAAAAAGAGTTGCCTTTCTCATGGTGTCTCTTCACAATAGAGCGATAGCTAGCACACCAGTTTCACAGTGATGGGGTCTAACCTACAACTTTGTGCACGTCAGGTAGGCACTTCACAGAGCTCCCTGTACCACCAAAGTGATCCCAGACAGAACAGAGAAGAGTCATCCCATTGCAGTGCTGGGCCACCCCATTACTCTCTGGAGAAGGAGGTCAATGATGATGAGGCCGAAAAAGAGAAAGGAGAGAAAGATAAGGACAATGGGAAAAGACCTAAGCTTGAAGATGCGGGATCAACAAGGTGTCACCAGCAAAGATAAAGAGAAGACTAAGGACAAATGCATTGATCAGAAAACGGAACAAGGCAAAGCCCATTTGGACCAGAAACAGAGCTGATGTCACTCAAGAGGAATATGAGGAATTCTGTAAGAGCCTCAACAATGACTGAGAAGACACTTAGCAGCCAAGTGCTTCTCTGTAGGCTAGTTGGAATATGCGACATTGCTATTTATCCGTTGGCTAGTTGCTCACTTTGACCTGTTCACAGCCATGATAAAGTGATAGCCAAGTATCTCAGCCTCATCTATGGCATGATTAATTCTGATGACCTGCCCTTTATCATCTACAAAAATTGCTCCAGCATAGCAAAGTCTTCAAAGCCATCCAGTTCTTGAAGCTGGAAGAAAACCCACAAGTTTTATGGGTATTCTCTAGGAACCTAAAGCTTGGAGTCCATGAATGATCCACCCACCAGCAGTGCTTCTTTGAGCTACTGAGCTGCCATACCCTCTTAGCCTGGAGAAGAGATGGCTTCCATGACAGGGTGCATGTTTGACATGAGGAGACACAGAGTCTGTCTACTCCATCACTGGTGAGAGCAAAGAATGAGAGGCCAACTCCACCTTCATTGAGAAGGTAGGGAAGAGGTCTTTGAGCCTGTTACCAGTTTGACAGCTCCAGCTGCTGATGAGAAGAGCCTGGACTCCTGAACAGAGATGTTCTGGAGCTAACAGGAAGAAAGTGGAGGGCAGTAAATCAAGTTTTGAGAATCTCTGCAAGATCATGAAGGAGATCTCAGAGAAGAAAGTGGAGAATGTGACGATCTCCAATAGGTATGTGTCCTCACCCTGCTATATTGTGGTGAGCACAGTAACTAGACAGAAAGGCCCAAGTACTGTGAGACAACTCTTCTGGGGGCTATACCATGAGCCAAACAGCACTTGTAAATCAACCCAGACCCCCCAGTTGTGAAGACCCTGCCGCAGGACCTGGTGGTGATGCTGTTAAAAGCTGCATTCCTCCTTTCTGGCTTCTCACTTGAGAATCTTGAGATCCACCCTATCCATGATCATGGTGGGCCTGGGCACTGATGAAGATGGGTGACAATGGAGGAGTCCAGTTCCTGTTCCTGATGATGTTGAGAACACATCTCATGTGCAAGCAGTTTAGAGTTCCCCCTGGAAACCCTGTGACCTATGCACAGTTTTTCCTATGGCTCCACAAGCAGCCATGATTGGCCTTGGTTCATCTGGCTCTCTGTTGCTGTTTTCCTCTCTCCTGTTCTTTTATAGGAAGACAGGAAGTCCTCCCCACCCTGACAGTAAAGTTTGATGTGCTGAGTTGGGCTTTTATGGAAGTTTTTTTTCTCAAATTAAAAGAATGCAAAAGGGGTTGGGGATTTAGCTCAGTGGTAGAGCGCTTGCCTAGCAAGTGCAAGGCCCTGGGTTCGGTCCCCAGCTCTGAAAAAAATAAAAAAAATAAAAAATAAATAAATAAAAGAATGCAAAATAAAGAAGATACAATTTTATTTTTAAAAGCAAACAAATAAACCAACAGTTTTTGGCATGCTTTTATAGCAACCTGAATAGTCCAAGACACTGGACTATTTTGCTAGCCAGAGTGAGGAAAGACTTTAAGCACTCACTTTTAGCAGAGCCTGTAGCCACGGTGAATGGAGGAGGTCATATAAGAGACACAGACCATGCACATCCCGGCTGTAGAAAAGACTCAGTTCCTGCAGTAGGAGCCTCAGGATCCCAGAGAGACCTAGAAAAGGTCAGAGGCCAGCTGGCGGGTAAGGTCAGCAAGGAAGATGTGACTGGGGCTTCTGGGACTGCTGAGCTTACCAGGCATTCCGTATGAGGGGACAACACAGGATTTAAGGCACAGGGGTGGCTCCACACCCTGCCCATTATTTATTTATTTTAGAAGACTGTGTGACTCTGTGAGAAAAAAAATTTTTTTTGTAGACTGCAAATGAGCTAGCTTTCTCACGGGGCTGTGACTAACAAACAGGAGATACCAGAATAACGCAATGGTTCCCTCTTCCACCTTACCAGATGGGAACTTGTCCCTAAACCATCAGGTGTGTTCAGGACCTTCTTTCTCCAACTCAAACACAGTTAGTTTTGTTCACCTTTTTAAAAAAAAGATTTATTTTATTTATATAAGTACACTGTCACTGTCCTCAGACACACCAGAAGAGGGCATCGGATCCCACTACAGATGGTTGTGAGCCACCATGTGGTTGCTGGGATTTGAACTCAGGACCTCTGGAAGAGCAGCCAGTGCTCTTAACCGCTGAGCCATCTCTCCAGCCCCCATTGTTCACCCTTTCTAAAAACACTTATTGAAAGTGTTACTGAAAATCTCCCCCATTAGACTTTAAAATTTTAAAGTTACGCTGCATTATTTATTTGTGTGGGGCTAGGGACATGCAGGCCACAGCCATTCGGGTGAAGGTCAGAGGACAGCTTGTAGGAGCTAGATCTCGCCTTTGGCCACGTGGATCCCAGGGAGAGAGTTCATGTTGTAAGTCTTGGCAGCAAACGTTTTTACCCACTGAGCCATCTGGCCAGCTCTTCTATTAGATTTTCATTTGTTCATTCATTCATTCATGCATTCATTCACTTATTTACCTAGTTTCTGGAGGTCAGAGGACAATCTGAGGGAGCTGATTCTCTCCTAACTCAGGTCACCAGCTCTAATGATACACATCCTCACTCACTGAACATTCTTGCCATTTCCTCATGAAACTTCCTGGTAGAAATAACAATATTCTACTGAGTAAAGGAACTACATATACAGTAAAGCCTTGACTTTTTTCATTATAAAAGACGTCTCCTTTAAATGTTACTCTGGATGCGAACAAGTTGTGTAGTTCTGAGTTTGATAGAAAGCAGTGTGGCCTGGTGGGGCTATGTCTCCCTTGCACTGACAGTTGCTTTCAGAACTATCAACACGAAAGCTAAGGGTAAAGGTGCAGGGATCATATGCCATGTACCTGATCATGTATGTATTCAGGTATTATGGAAAGTCTCTTCCAGTCTAGACAAAGTACTTTGGAAACACATACCGTTCTCAGGATTGGGTGCTGTGGAAAGAGCCCTGTCCTCGTCGGTCAGCTCTGCTCCTCTGTCGGACTGCCTCATCCTCCCTGCTGGAGCTTGGGAAGGAAAGTTAGGAATAAGACGCAGATTGACAAATGGCATTATCGTTACTTGGCCGCACCAGCCAGTGTTCAGCATACTGGAGAATATTTTCAACAATTATTCTGCAAGCCTAGCCCTAGGACACACACACTAGGAAATGCATCAGGTAAAACAGCCATGTCCTATATTCCCTCTCCAAATCAGCCACTACTAGCTGTGTGAAAGAGAAAACTATTATTCCACAAAACACTCCCCTACTCCACCTTTTTTCTAAAATATATTCTTTTAAATAGTTCACATACACATTCTCACTCATATGTGTATGTTTCAGTTCAAGCTTGGAGGTCAGAGGCTAGGTTGCAGCAATCAGTTCTTTTTCTCCACCATGTGGGTCATGGGGACCAGTCTCAGGTTGTCAGCCTGAGGGTGAGTGAGTGCCTTCACACAGAACCATCTCAGCAGCCCATCCATCTTGTACAGTAACGGACAGGTCATGTTCCATCTACCTGCTTTCCATCTGGTTGCCCAGGTGAATTATCCACTGTTGAGTGCTCAGAGGGTCTCCCTGGTCTGAACACACACTGATGCTCCATTCTGTATACTATGCTCTGTGGTTCTTCACGGAACCCACTGATCAGTCGCACAATTCCTGTTAGAGGACTGTATGGAACTCTGTGACATCCAGGTTACTGTCCTGGATGACCTCTGTGACACAGTTTACTGTCCTGGCATAGTCTTCTAACCTGGAGACAATGTAACAGTGATCTGGCTTTTGTCCCCCCAGTCTTCCTGGTCCACCTTACAACCTGTCTAAATCCTAGTATATTTTACATAGGTTGAAACACGTGGTAGCTCATTGTATCTTGCCCTATCAATTTCAATACTCATCTGTAGCAAACAATTCGAACTACTTAATTTTTTAAAAAACACTGCTCTAGATTTATTTACTCTCATAAAATGAAATCCAAAATAAGAGTGGCCTAGTGGAATAGGAGTCTTTGCACTGCCCGATTGTCAGCGTTGAGGCAGAGACAATCCAGACTTGGGTCAGCCCTGCCCCTGCCCTGGGGTGCACATAGCACTGGTCTATCTGCTCTGATATGGTGCGTTCCCCGCTGTCGTGATTATACCTCAGCCAGCAGGATGAGGACAGGGTGAAGAAAGGGCAAAGGGAGGGTAGAAGCCCCAGGAACGTCTTAGAACTTGATGAATAACCACTGTCCCTGCAGAACACTCGAGTCAAACATAAACCAACCCAGAATGACCTGTACGTAGAACTCAATTTTGCAAGCAGTGGTGGCACAGGAAGCAGAGGAAGGTGGTTCTCTATGAGTTTAAGACCAGACTAGTCTACAGAGCAGCTGGGGTTCCACAGAGAAACCCTGTCTTAAAAAACACAAAAACAACCCCCCCCCTTTCTTTTACAAACACAAAATAGTTTGCAATTTTGATTGAAACCAATGAATTTGAAGAAATGCTATCACCATAACTGAAGAATTAATTTAACCCAGCTAAATCTTACCAAGTCAGAAAATCATTTTATCAGCGCTAATCTTGCTTGTGACTCAGGAAACCACTACAACACACCACTCTTTGATTTTTATCTACACCCACATTCAAAGTCACTACATTCTTTCAGGGTTTTGTGTAGATTCAAATGTATGTTATGATGTTATTCCACATGCTCATGCTTAAATACACAGTATCTTATGATCAGCTCTTTTGTTTTGTGGTTTTCTGTTCGTTTGTTGTTTGTTTGCTTGGAGACAGAGTCCTATGTAGCTAGCCCACGCTGGCTTCAGACTTGCTGTATAGTCAAAGATAACCAGATGCTCTCATCCTCCGGTCTCCACCCCCAAGTGCTGGGATTACAGGCATGTGTGACCACGTCTGGCTTATGTGGTGCTGGGGACTGAACCCTGGACTTGACATGTACCAGACAAGCATTCTACCAGTTAATCTATATACTCAGCCCTATACCTTTCTCTCTACCTTATCCTTTTTTTTATTTTTTTTATTTTTTTTAAAGATTTATTTATTTACTTAATGTATATAATAAGCACACTGTAGCTGTCTTCAGACACACCCAACCCCATTACAGATGGTTGTGAGCCACCATGTGGTTGCTGGGAATTGAACTCAGGACCTCGGGAAGAGCAGTTGGTGCTCTTAACCGCTGAGCCATCTCTCCAGCCCTCTACCTTATCCTTTTAATTACTGGTAGGGCATCGTGTGGATTTAAATAGTAACCTTACATGTTTAAGTGCCTTGGTTTGAACTGACCCGGAATGCAGGATTCTAGACAGGCATTATAGGGTAAAGAGGTGGGGAATATGAAAAGGTAATTAAAAGCTGTGTTATAAAGAAAGTGATTACCATGGATACCTGGAATGTACTCAGTACCTTAAAACTCAGCTTTGGGTCTTTGCGGTGGCTCAGCAAGAAAATGCATTTGTTGCCAAGCCTGATGACCTTGAACCCACTGGTAGGAGGGAACTTTTCAGTTCTCTCACTTCTACAAACACTCTGTGGCACTAGGGCTTCTACAAACATTTGCACACACAATTAATTAAATTGTAGTTAAATATTGTAATTAGAACATTTTAAGTATTTCCTTCTGCTTTAAAACAATTGCTATTACAAGTGCTGACCTCCTACCCACTTGGTTTGTTTTCTAGAATATTTTTCAATATGGAAATCCTGTAAAAGCCCGTGTGCAACCACGAGAAAATGCCTGCTGGCTTCTGCATCCAAGGTCCTCAGGACACTTAGTTTCACCTGAACTCCATGGCTCTACCCTTAAAAGATGGTACAGTCTGCTAGTGGACCACTTTGAAACAGACTACCCAAGTTTATCTGTGCAGATGCCGCAAGTGCCTTCAGAAATTGCAAGCAGACTCTTACCTGCAAGGATGGAAATACGGTGCTGCTCCTGTCAAGAGAGAAGCAAGCAGGAAACACGAGCCGGCAGTTAGCTGTCACAGTCACCTGATGCTCTAGATAAAAGCTCTGAACATCCTCTTTGACGTAATCCTGCCCTTGCAGCCTAACCGTGGCCCTCTAAGCCTGGGCAGGGCCCTTCGTATCCCTGCGTGGGAACATCTCATTTGCGTTATCCTCACTCACACTGGACGTCCACACTAGTACTATGCTCTGCTACAAGTCCTTAATATCGTTGACTGTTTCTAGATAACGAACACCAAACACCCCTTCAAGTTTTCTTTCCTACTTTAAATGTTTCTTTTTGAGACAGTCTCACGTAGCCCAGGTGAGCTCAGACGGTGTGTACGCCCACGCATAGCTGAAATGCCTTCGCCCTTTCAGGGGCTCAGATGACAAAGGTGTGGCGCCATGTTCACTGGTTTTGTTTTTAACTTCAGTTTTTCAAGGCCTAATGCAGAGCTTATATGTGGGGCATATGCAGCAGGAAAGAGTAGGGGAGTCAAGAAGCTCTGGGTTGGAGTCCCAGCTCAGACACAAAGCAAATCACAGCTATTCACTGACAGGAAATGGGGAAGGGCCTGGACTGGTACATGAGGTGAGGGCTGATGTGACCAGGATCTCTTCATCAGTTACATGGGTGCTGGGCTTTCTAGTCACCGACAGTGCCTGGAGATTTAGGGGTTTTCACACACACGACCTGAAAATGTATTGTTTTAATTGCAACTGAAGAACTGCATGGAATAAGGAACACACAGTGGCCAGCAGCTTCACTTAAAACCGAAATAGAAGGTTCAACTTCTCAGAGATAAGATGGCATGCTGTCCTTGGAGCATTTCTCTGGTTCTATTGTCTGAGTTTCCGTCAACTCTTTCTCTGAAGGAGGTAGATGTTCAATTACTTTGGCTTTACTAGCCAAATCTGGCATTTGTGTGTTGATTCACAAACTCAAAAATATGGGAAATGTGCAAAGGGAGAAAGAGTTGGGACCTCTTCACGGGGAGCAGCTCATCCTGGAGGAAGGCGGTTAGCAGAGATGTGGACAGTGCAATCCTCCCGCTACCCTTCCCAAGAGACAAACAAAGCCCATGATTGTTTTCCTTCAACACCTTTGTCCTTGGGTTATCAGGATCAGAATTCACTTGCTCTTTGCCAGCACACTGGCTTGTAGGGGCCTGACTCCTGAACTTAAGTGAGCTAAAACCCCATGGGGTCCTGAGTTCAGAGGCATGGATCACAATGTGGACAAAGAAATTCTGTGAGCTGAGCACCCTTTAAAGTTTAGTCTGTCCCATGATATTTCTTCTATAGTCATAGAACAGCTCCGTAGAGATGAATGTCATTTATTATGAAAACTGCTGTTACATTATAGCCAACATTCCAAAACAGTATGTTAACAAATGCTTGTCTTGATTATAAAGTAGCTCGGAAATCATGATCCTTTTCAAAAGTAGTTCCCACCTGCTGAGCATTTCACATGAGTCAGGACACTGCTCATCTAGAGTCCAGCAGATGAGACACAAGAGCACCTGTGACATCTACACAGCTATGAGTGTTACTGCTACAACGTAAACCAACAACCCACAAGAGGATGTTTGTAAAAAAGCAAATCGTGGCTATGCTGTGTGTCAATACTTTTGAGGTGGGAGAATCCCAAGTGCTTCTGTCCTTCCTTCCCCTCTGAGTTCAGTGAGAGGCAGAGGGAGGGAGGACACGAACACTGGGCTGAGGACCACTGCAGCTCCCTGCTTCCTCACACTTCCCAATCTTCAGTCTCCACACGAAGCTTGTGCTAAGAAGCTCATGGGCCTCCTGGGAATGAGTGCAGTCTGCCTCGGATCGGTGAGGTTTGTAGCAGCTCAGTACGTCAGTGTTTGCATTCCAGTGTTCTTTTTAGTCAGCAGGCAGAAGACCCTATTTGGATGCATTCCCCGTGGGAACCAGGATGTTGTTGGCACCCTGTGGGAGGTCTCTGACCACAAATGCCCTGGTGGAGGGGCTTACAAAAGGTTAAAACTACAGTTTAAAATTTCTCCTTCTTCCCCCCTAGCAAAGTAGCATGCTGCACATGTGCCTGCAAGAGGTCTAGGAAGGCAAGGTATGGCTGCTTCAGCTTCAAGTAAAGCCTGCTCCTTGCCAAAGGGTATGGGGTAACTGCAAATGGATTTAGACAAACCAGGAGCTTAAAAACAGTCAACTTCTTTTCACCTAAGCAGCTGTCCTGGAAATGTTTCCTGGAACTCCATGGAGCTGGAACTTTCACTATAGGAAAGGGTAACCAGTTTCCTTTTCCAAGTAGAGGTGTGGATCTCAGCACAGGTCAAAGACTGTCTACTCTGTCCCTATTCCCTTTTCCAGTCTCCATTTGAATGATACAGTATGTTTCCCATGCTGGGCTCTAATTATTAGTAAGGCTCAGAAATTACAACAGAAATAACACAGAAGTCCATTCCAATTTCAACACTGTTGTCTTTTGCCCCCATCAGACTCCAGATGGTGCTGGAGCTTCCGCAGCGGATAATCCCATCCTCAAGCTGTCAGGTGCCCTAGTTAAGCTTCTCACGCTGAATCTGGTAGTAACAGGCCTGAAAAATCAAAACAAATTCAAATTCACCTTTTTAAGACTAGGGAAAGAACAATCCCTCACTGCAGGCCTCACTGTCTTACTCACCAAGCTCTCCCTGACCTCATTGCTCCAGCCAATGGCTATGGGTAGCCTAATCGTAATGAACAAGAACAAAAACTTACACCCTTCCCCTCTATTTTGAAATGGAGACTATTATCAGTCATGTGCTGGTCTTTACTGATTAGAATGAGACCACCCGACCACCTACTAGTGACTGGGAAGTCTGAAGGCACACAAGGACAGTGTGATCAGAGCTCCTTGACTTTTACTAAGCAGGGGCTAAGCCTCACACACCTCACAGCAAGTCAGAATTTCCAAGACTGCATTTCTGAGAAGCATCTCCACCGATCCCACAGTTCTTGTGTGCTTAGGATTCACAGACTGCAATGAATGCACACCAGGGTGGTATAATTTCCACTCCACCTCTTAGGATAAACACCAGGGAGTGGGACTCCAAGTCAACACACCAGCACTGTGCCAAGACAATCTTGCAACTGTTCTTAAGAGAGCAGCCTAACTACTTTCTGCCCTGTTACCAGCAATGTGGGAAAGGGCCCCTCTATAAACCGGAACAGTTCTGCTGGTATTTTAGGCCCGATCTTCAGTCTGGACGTCTATGGCCTTGAGTGAGCCTGAGCATCTGTCCTCATGGAGGTTTACTGATTTCCCTGGGAACACTTCATAGCGACACTGTCAAGTCAGCTGTACACATGTTACCACCGACTTGCTCTTCACCTCCTCCTAAAAGTTACTCTGGGCCATGAACCTGACGTTCAGTTCTAAGGTTTTTGACCCATTTCAATAGACAGGTCTTTCCTTTGCTCATCTAATCTCTACAGACCCTACCTCCCAAACTGCTACACACTTCAATAATACCTTTTAAAAAATCTATTAAGTAATTTATATTTTCCGGTTTTAGTTTGCATCTTTCTTTTCTGGTATGCAAATTGCACTACTGTATTGTTAATGTGAACATTATCCTTCCCATTAGGGACTGCCCATTCATGTGACCATAACACGCTACTTCATATGAAAAATATATTTTTATAAGATTTTATTACCTGGCAGGGTAGGGCTGACTTGTCCTAATTTAATACATGGTTTTAGAAATAACAAATATTCTAAAGGTATTTAGTCTACACAGAAAGGCAACTCAGACCCAGAAAGACAAGTATGATATGTATTTGCTTATACGTAGATGTTAGCTACTTAATAGCTAATCATTGATAAGCAGGATACTTCTCCACAGATTAAGTATAGAGGGACTAGGGTAGGGATGGATCTCCCTGGAAGGGGAGATAGAATAGTTATGGATGGGGGAGGGGGCTAGAACAGGAGGACAACACAGTAAGGGATAGAAGGGACTGAAAGAGGGGTACAGGAAGGACAGCTAAAACTAAAGGCCATTTGAGGGTCCCATGGATGGACACACACACACACACACACACACACACACACACACACACACACAAAGGCAATTTAAATGAAATCACCCAAGTTACAGGGGAGACAGAGCCCCAAATGGACATTTCTTGTCACCAAATGAAGCTTTCAATACCAGGAATGGCTCCAGGCCAGAGCGACCCATGGGAAGGCCCCAGCCCCTTCACAACTCAGGCAATTGCCAAGGCCATTGGAAGTTCTTCACAACCTGAGGTTGAGACCCTACTGCTCAAGACAATACTTACACAACTCACTGAACATGGAGGGCTTGAGCTGGTGCCTGCCTAGAGCTACCCCTAGTGGCTAGTGCTCAGGGCTCTGCACTCCCAAAGGAGAAGGGCAAACACCAACCCTGCAACCCTCTGCTCAACAAGAGTGACCTGTCTGTAGGATATGCTGGTGCAATGGTGGCACAAATCTGTGGGAGTGACAAGCCACTGTCTGATCTGAGTTGAGCCACTCCATGGTGCAACCCACGCACAGTGCTGTTTCGTGGCTGAGAACCTGAGCCTACACAGGCCGAGCCTACATAGGTCCTCAGCCTAGAGAACACCAAAGTACAGCTGCTGGCTGAAGGAGCATAGTAATAAAATGACTCTCAATGACATGCTGCCACACTCATCATCTGTGCCTTGCACAGCCACCATCACAAAAGCTTCCTGCAGCAGATGGGAACAAATATAGAGACCCGCAGCCCAGTGTAGAATATAGAAACTACTGTTATCTAAATCAAGGTGTGTAAGCTATAAAAACATATAACCAACTGCCTGTTATTCCCTAATTAACTACATGCAGCTGACCGAATCCTTTGTCCTCTATCACTGTGAGCTCCAGACCTAATGTCTACAAGAATAAATTAGGAACCTTGAAGCCACATGCCCTGGATACAGCCAAATCTCCAACGGGCACTCCCTAGCCTAACCTGTAATGTCCAAATACAAGTGGGTAACCCTGCAGCTCCCCCTCACTTTGTGTTCCCATCCTTTCAAAATGCTGTACAAACTCCCTTCAGGAATGAGGTTCAGATCCAGAACTGGACACCATCCTGAGCTTTCCTTTTTAAGCTTCCATTTCTAAAGTGAGTTTTCTTGGCTCCACCCCAAACCCAACAACACCTGCTTGATTTTTAACAAGAGACAGAAACTATGTGGCTCTGGATGGAAACTGGAAAGAATAGGGAGAGGGGAAACCATAATCAGAATATATTGTATTTAGGATCTTTTTTAAATAAAAGAAAAAAATAAAGTCTACACTGAATTTTTCCATAAAGAAGAAAGTAGGTCCTGTATAGCAGCTCACACTTGCAATCGCAGCCCTTGGGAAGAACTGGCAGGAAGGTGACTAGATGTTGCAGGCCATCTTGGAAATAAACAAGCCCCCACCAAAAGAGAAACCAAAGAATAACATACAGAGAAGGTTCCCAAGCGATTTACAGTAGGTAAAGGAGGACAGACTTCATGAGAACTGCTCAGTGATGCGCTCACCTTCAAGGTGGTGAACATTATGCCTTGCTCCCCATGCTGGAGATAGGGGTCCATCAGATCCTCAATGAGATGAACTTCAGAGCCTAAATTCCGAATCCTGTCCCAGACAAAAAAAGGATGGGAAGTTCATTCTGCCTCTAAGTGGACCGTCCTTTTGAATCAACTGATGATGGCAGACAAAGACCAGCTTAACCCAAGTGAAATTCTGTTCTGATAGGAGCAGACAGTTACCATCAGTTCAAGAGGAGCAGACTTGGTAAACAACAAAGATGTCAGAAAAGACTGGATACCTGGCCCGCAGCACCACGTATAAGAAGACAGGGAACAAGTCATCCATGGACCAAAGGAAGTCCTCCTGCAGCGACGCCAGCACACTCTGAGAGATTTCTTCGAAGGTCTGCTGGATCACTTTAAGTTTGTCTGATGGAGTAAATGTTGTGCTGTTGTGAAAACAAAGTATAAAGAGATATCCTATGATTTTCCGAATAGAGTCATCTCTTACTTATTAAAAAGAAATAGCTCCTCTAGGTCACATGCCTCACATTAGACACACTAGGCAACCAGAATGTGGAGGGATGGCCTGGACTCCTACAATGTTTGGGAAAAGGAGCCTGCAGCTGTCAGAGCTCTGGTGGGAGACCCTGACTGTTTCCTTTGCCCTGGTGGAATCCCTCTTCAGAATGAAAAGTTGGCTAAACATAAGTGTACACAGACAACATAAGCTCATCTTAGAGAAAAGGAGCCCAGATGTTTCCAAAGACACTTTCTGATCTGCACATTTATTCTGACAACATTTAGGAGTGGGAAGGAGAAAAATATAGCAAGATCCTGTCTGGGAAAAAAAATGGAGAGAAAGGGGGTGGGGATTGTGTTCTTTCTCCTCTCCCAGTACAGGAAGCACTACTTTCATTTGTCTGACTGTTCAACAGCGTAAGGCCGTTACCTGATCTGCTGCAGACACTCTACTGCAGATGCAAAACAAGCATCCTTTGTGGATGGCAGTACCTGCATAGGGAGAATGAGTGTCAGAAGAGAGGCACCTTCCATAACAAGAAAATGAACCATCCTGGGGAGGACCCAGCCTGCTGGGGAGGTCAGGCATTAACATGAGCACTGCTCACACAAAATGCAATCCTTCACAGCAAAGAAAAGCACGTTTGATAAGAAACTAAAGTCCACACTACCTTTTTACTCTCTCCAAGGATTGACAAGGTTGCTGGCCAGAATTTCCTACAATGAAACCATAAATTGTCAGCATAAGACATCAGTATGGCAGACGCACCCCTTATAAAGGTGACAGTTATCTTGGTTTCCCTGCTGTCATCAACAACAACAACTTGTCTCCAACTTGGTTCTGGGTTTTATGTTTTTTACTTACCTTTCCCCTAAGTTTTAGTAAACATCCTGGAAATGGCTTAATAGTATGAACAAGAATTCCTGAGAAGAAGCTATATCTGGCTGTGAATGAGGACTCCCGGAAGGAGTCTATGTCTGCAGAGAATAATGGCTGACTGGAAACTCAGTGCCAAGAGATTGGAATTTGTAGGTTCAAAGGCTAATTACTTTATCTTGGCTAATTTTAGCCTTCTAGAATAGCCACTCCTGGCTCTAAATCTGAAAAAACACCTAATGGTAATAAATAAAAACCTCTTAGAAGCTTTTGATTTAGCAGAACACTTTTCCAGAAATCCAAGAGTTAAGAATGTCATGAGATGGTATCTTGAGCCTATAAAGTAGTTGAGAGATAGCAGCACATCCCCAGCCCCTCCCACACTGTCTCAATGTGTCTGCCTCTCTGGTGTACCCAGTACATTCTAAACTCTCCTCCACTGATGCCCTTCTTTGTTCTGAAAACCATAAAAACCGCTTCCATGTTACAGCACAAGATTTGGGATGACCTAAGTCTGTGCTCCTAATCCCTGGTCACTTCTAATGGCTCTATCATGAACTACCTCTTACTCGCTTCAAGACGGGAGCTGCGGTTTCTAATGTTGGCAATAGCAGCTACTATATCCAAGGGGCTTTATCATAATATAACCTCAATCTACATCCAATAATCACATGCTACAGCCCAGAATATGTCCATTTACCTGTATCACATTTTTATTACTAAATTATTAAATTACTAAATTATTCCATTGAAAAAAATGGCTTCCCAATAGAGACATGCACATTTTTTGATAGTGCGAGTACATGGCTCTGGAGTGGGCTGCATTAACACTCTAGGAAAGGATGATAATCATTCCCTAGAAAGAACCCATGGTCTGAGACAATAAGAACACTTTTAAATCTAAAACTTTAAATTGCAAATGATGGGGGGGAAGGATAAAAGACAAGAAACACCAAAGATTTAAAGCAATTACCTTTTTGTAAGGAATGGGAGTATAAACTACACATCTTTATTAGGTAAGGTGAGCTATTTAGTTTATACATGATAATGTAAGAAAAAGCATGTTCAGATGGATAAGCGACTTCATAACCATCTTGGAATCCTCTCAGAAATGAAGACCACGAGTCCTACTATGTGCTGACAGGCAGAAGAGTAAGCTGAGAAACCACACAAGCCCACATAAGTAGATGCCGATAAATTCTTGGCAGTGCTGAAGGATTTTTCAATTCAAACTTTTGGTTCTGCTCACCACTACAGTACCTACCTCTGTACTCCAAGAAAGCCCAGGAGAGCAATATCTGGCTGCTTGTTTAGTCGAAGCACACATTCCCAGTAAATGTCTTCCTCTCGGTCATTGTCCAGGGCATAGAGCATGAAGAGAGGCGGGTAGAGCCGAGGCAGCAGCACCGGAAGCAGTAAGCCAGAACTTGTTACTACATAACTACAAACAGGAAGTGGGAAGGCAGGCACATTAACACTCGTCAGAGATGGAGCTTCCGTATGGACTGCAAGGTTCACAGGACGTGCTGCTTTATATGCCTGTCCGGAACCAACTGCCAATTCTTTTAGATGACCAGAAACCAAACTGAGAATCTCTCTGGAGTCCATCTTGAGGCTGCTCTGGAAGGGTCACCTAACTCAGCACAAGTTGTCTTTGCTCAGCAGCCCTCATGAGTAACCATGTGTGGCTGTTCCCTTCCTGAGAGCAGCTAGGACCATGAGTGACCTCAGAAGGGGTCACTGAGGAAATGGACCGGGTCTGGGGAAAGCAGCCATCTTTGAGGTTCTTTGGGAGTCCAAGCAGCCTGCATACCACTCCTTCACCACCTCACCCGGGTCAACTCACCCTGGCTCTGGTGACTCGGATCTGGAATCTGATTTCCCAGTGCAGAAGGATCTTCTTCCAGTGGGCAGAGGAGCAGAGAGAGGAACTGTGCTGCCCTCTTCAGGAAGCTCAGGAAACAAGAACCTAAGTGAAAATGGAAAACAAACCCTAAGCTCTAGGTCCAGGGCAGTTGAAAACAGTAAATATGAACTTCCAACAGCTAATCTACCTAAGGGCCTATGAAAGGAGTTTAGCTATTTTATTTTAGCTCCTTGGGAGTTTCAGATGATGCGTCCTACAGACTGGGAATGGAGTGACTGAGAAACAGTTCCAAAACCCTTCCCAAGCAGGGGTTTATCTGCCTAAGGAACTGTCTACCCAAGGTCAACTTGCAGCAGCTCTAATCAGAAACTCAATATAACCCCAAGTGAACAACAGAGATCTCAATGTAAATTTCAAAACTCTTCTAAATGCAGACTTGCTGAAAGTTAATTCTTCAAATGATAAGGGACTAAATTATTGACTATTTCCTGGGTTTGCTTTTTGTCCATGCCTTTATTTTTATTCTAGAGAAGTGGTTCTCAACTTGTGCGACAGGAGTCCCACATCAGATAGTTATGCTACAATTCATAACAGTAGCAAAATTACAGTTGTGAAGTAGCAACAGAGTCATTTGGGGGGTGAGGGAGGGGTCACCACAACAGGAGGAACTATATTAACAGGTTTCAGCATTAGGAAGGTTGGGAACCAGCCTTCGTGGGTTTTATCTCTGATTTCCAGTATGTTGCTGGGCCTACCATGTTTACTGTCTGGTTTATTTCAAAGACTTAAGACTTTCAAAGGCAGCTTGTAATTTTCTCTGTTTTTTTGTGGAGTTACATCTTGCCATCCACCTCTGATCTCTTTATAGTTGGGAATACCAAAAAAAACAAAGTAAAGAAAGTTCTTTTTAGGACACATACCCAGCCAAGGCTGGAGCTGAAACACTCCACTGCAGGGACGCTTTTCACAGACATGCTGCTCCTCAGAACCTGACACGGAGCACTCTGAACTTGGTAATATAGGGCATTTCTGGGGCAAACTCCTAAGTGACTCCGTAGAGAACTCGTTCATTAGTTTAAAACCTAGCTCACAAACTGCAGCTGGCTGCTGCCAGAGTCTCTTCTCTACGACAGTTCCTGGTGCATTTAACCGTGTGTCGTCTCTCAGTACTTCCTGGTCAGTCAGGTGTCCAGACCTGACCCAGCAAACACTTCATTCCAGCTTCTGCCTCACTGTCTTTCTTTGCTGTTCTTTGCAGAGATAATCTCACTGATATACTGCATGTGCTATCTGCTCTTCCTTACAGTAGTTCATTCGCTGAAGCCTCTTCTTTTCTCAGTGTTTTTGTTTGGTTTAGACTGTAGGGCTCATCTGGCTCCTGCTGATTAGATGAGTGTATGTGGTGCTGTTGTGAAGGGACAGGACTGGATATCATTAGAGAATGAACTGTAATGAACTCTATTGTGTGGTTAAGGTTTTAGAGGCATGGTTAAGCCAAGAAGTTAAATACAAATATAACTACTGTATTTTACAGCAAACTAGACTTAGAAAACCAGAGTTTATTTTAGCCTTCAGTAATATTAAATGAGAACACGTATAAGGTAGTAAGTATCATATGAACAATTAAAAATGCACTTCCACTATTGAGTCTATTTATGGATCTGTAGCATAACGCCATTTTTGGATGACTACTTCCAATGATAAAGGGGGACACTTGAGCACCTCACAAGGCTGCAACATCTAGACTCAGGTTAAAGCTGCCACAGTATTAACAGAACACCCTGCAGCTTTCGAACATCAGTGTAACGATCTTACCTCACAAGTTGGAAAATCCTCTTGAGATAAGACTTAATCTCCTTCACAGCTTCCTGCAGTAACCGACGGTTGGCCCCTACGCCCACATAAGTCATTCTATACACTGCAACCAGGGTCTCCACAAGCCTGCCCAGTGGGTGCAGAGGAGTGTCACAGGCCTGAAACCAGAAGCAGGGAACATGATCAACAGGCAGCAAGAGCAATAACGCAGAAACCAGTTAATAATAAACTATTTCCACAGTGTCAGGAGTCAGTCTGGGGTCAGGAAAGCCCAAATACCTTAGCTTTTCAAATCTTTAGTCTATTGGAGTTGTACGGAGCTGGGGTCGGGAATACTTGTTGTGAGATGGGTCCCACACTGTGACCAGCAGGGGCAATGTCAGTTCTTGTGTTTCTTCAAGGTAACATTGCATACACATCCTATGACATGTTTTATTTTTGCTTTTCTTCTTATATATTTTAAAGTTTTCTTTAAAAGTGATGTGTGTGATAGCGTGCAGACACCCAGAGGCCAAAGCCTCAGAAGCCCGGGGTAGCCGCTGTGGGCAGTTGCAGGCAGTCTGATGTGGGTGTTGGGAGAACTCAGGTCCTCTGCTCTCAACTACTGAGCCAGCGCTCCAGCACCTACTCTTCTTTTGTAGTTTGCTTTGGAAACAGGGTCCTGGTATGTAGCTTAGGTTAGCCTCAAACTTGTGATTGATCCTCATGCCTTAGCTTCCCATGGGCTAAGATTACAGGGATGTGCTTGGCTGATTTGTGTTAAGTTTAATGTTGAAATCTTTCTTGTGATGGTACTCTACACCAAGAATTCCGTTTTTGGCCTTTTTTAATGGCTCAGGTTTTTTACAGAGGAGGATTATGGCTAACAATATTGTACAACTCAAGACAGACAGAAGAAAGGACTTTGTTTTTCATCACAAAGATATCTAAGTATCCTGAATTGATCAATATAAATAAAATATATAAATCTATGAGAATGTTATACTGTTTCATATAAAATGTAATTATTATCTATCAATTACAAACAAACTAAATTAAAGCATAGTGGCTAAAACCTATAGTCTCTGCATTTGAGAGGCTCAGGCAGGAGCATTGCCCTGAGCTCAAGGCCAACCTGGGCTACACAGTGAGACCATTTTTTTTTTAAAAAGTCAGAGATTTAGCAAACGAAACAGAGAAAGTAAAACCAACATTAGGTTAACACTTGAATGATGATTGTGTTTGTTTTGGAGAGTCTACAGGTGGAGTAGAGATGAGACAAGGCTTCATGTAGCTCAACCTGGCTACATATTTTTTTAGCAGATGGCCTAGAAGTCCTGGTCCCTTCCATGAGCTGAGATTTCGGGTGTACATGACCACACCCAGTTCTACAGCTGTTTGATCACTAATTCACAAAGCCGAGGTCGTTCTGACTTGTTTACCTTTATTAAATACTTCTTGATATCATCATATTTCTCCACAGAGAAGGCGCCAACGTGCTGGGGAATGTACTCCAAACTCTCCAGGGTCTGAGTCTGTGAACGGCTTAGTATTTCTGGACTGTGAAGAGGAAGAGAAAAGGCCAGCATCATGTTAGAAAGCAGAACAGTTGTAAGTGTGCACCTCAGTCACCAACTGAGGAGGAAGTGGACCCACCTCGCTCACCACGAGCATCCAACCGACCTAGCACGGGCCTAGCACACTCATCACTAGCAGCTGACCTGAAGTTACACAATCTACTTAAAATGTTACTGGCTGACTGCTACTCCGAGCATAATATTCACCTGAGGTACTTCCCATAATGTCCTGCTACTCAAATGTGAATCAAAGAAGCATAAAACCAAAAGATTTCTAAAAATCAAATGTAGCAGCTATACACAAAGATCAAAGTAAGCACTTCTTTGTGTTTTAAATTTTTAGGTATATTTTGTGTTCAAATGTTTTACCTGAAAAAAAAAATATATGTCTATATGTCTGCATGCATCATATGTGTGCATATGACCACAGGTGCCAGAGGAGGATCCTATCCCTGAGAACTGGAGTTAGAGACAGTGAGAGCCACCATGGGGTCTTCCACAAGAGCAGCCTCTTGTAGAGGCTCTGAGCTCTTGCAAACCTGTGTCCTCTTTCCAGCAGCACACCCTGGGGTTTTAACAGTGAGGTTCAGAGCACACTCGGGACTGTTCCAGGGGGACTCCGTGTACATGCTCAGTAAGGAAGACAGTCTGATGGAGAAAGGACAAAAGCTAAAGAAGAACGGTCGAAGTCCATCCGTAGTTTTCTCTTAGTGCTTAGAAATGTTGGGCCATTTGTCCCCGGGCTGCAGGCTCTGGCTTACACACTGCACACGCCCACTGTGGGGCTCTGTGTGTGGTGCCCACTTTTCTCTGGCCACTGTCACGATCTCCCTCTTTGAATGTGACTGTGAGCTTCAGAACACACTTAGCTCCTCAGTTTGCAGGTTCATCTTTTACTGAACCTTGAGCCTTTCTCAACCATTGTTGGGAAACTGAAAAATGTTCACATGCCTTATCATTATTATTTCTCCTGTTCTAGAATTCTGTGGGTTTTGTATCCTCTGGAAGCGTGTACATTGGTCTTAACCACTGAGCCATCTGTGCCGTTCTTCTCTTCTAGAATTCTAAGTACAGACATTTAGGCCCATCAGTTCTCTAGGCTGCATTCATTCCCACCCCACCCTGGTTTTTCCTGAGGTTTTCCAGACTGTCCTACTGGCCTACTCCCAAGTTCACCGCCTCATCCATTAGCACCTCAGCTCTGCTTCTGCGCCCATGCTGAATTCTTTAAGTGACTGTGCTTTTGAAATCTAAAGCTTATTTGGTTCTTCTTCATGTCCCCTACGTCTCTGAGGGTAATTCCATGTGAAGACTTATTTCAAGGATGGCTGTGGCTGCTCGTTAGTTAGAGCATCTCTGCCATCGCTGTGCTAAAGTTTGTGCCAGCTAACTCCAACACCAGCCACCTCTTGCCCATGCCTGCTGAACATCCACTCCCCAAGGAGCGAAGCCACCTCTCCAGAACAGTGTTTTGGCCTTTAAGCAACCTCGGCAGTAAAACTGTGAATGCCAAGGCAGTAATGCACTTTCACTGTTTTCACACAGAAAGACTCAAAATACTGACTGGGCTGGAGAAATAACTCAGGGGTTAAGAGCGTGCACCACCCTTGCTAAGGCTCTGGGCTAGGTTCCCAGCACCCACATAAGGTTGTTAACAACTGCCCGTAACTCCAGCTCCAGGGCATCCAAAGTCCCTAGCCTTCACAGGCACATGCATTCACTTACACACACACACACACAAACACAAACACACACACACACACACACACACCCCTAAAAATAAATCTTACCAAAAAAGAAGAGCCCAAAATATTAAGTAAATATAGTTCAAACCAATTCAGACTAAAGATCAAACCACTAAGTCCTGTGCACAGCCCTTGCTTGCCATTCTCAGAAGAACAAAATCTGTGCATCCATTCTATAGAATGCAGTAAGGTGTCTCCATAAGTAGCCTATAGAGTCTCAGGATGCCTAAATCAATACTCTGAGAATATCTAAACTAAAAATGATGCAACTGAGGCAATCCAAGGAGAGAAAGGGCAGGGTGGGAAGGAGAGAGGGAGAGAGGAGGAGAGGGACAGGGAAAGGGAGAGGGGAGAGAGGGAGAACACATGTGCATGTTTGTGTGAGAGCTGGCATAGTGACCCATGCTGTATCACACATGAACAGACACTAAAGTTCAAAAACCTTGGAGGAAGATTATCAGTTTCTCTAAAGAAAACTTACATTTTCGCCCTATGACTCTCTGCAAGGTCTGAAAAGAAACTCCCTGACTATGCCCCTGTCCTAAGTCTGTCAGTAGTGCTTGGATAGTTACGCTAAGGTGTGCACACTGTCACCTTTGCCCAAGCTCCAGGCATTTCCCCATCAAGCTCCCTGTCTGAGTGAGTGGTTCTACAGCAGCCTGCAGTGCTAATTATTCCCTGCATCTCACCATGAGGCTGCAAGGTGCACAGGGCTGGCAGAGCCCAGGAGGGACAGAAGAGGCCACCACGCCTAGCACACTAGGAAGTTCTGCCACCCTCATTTCTCTTAACTGGCAGAGCTACAGCTCCCCAGATCGCCTACATGATTCAGCTGTGACTGATACTGAACTTGGTTCCAGGCCCAATATATGCAAACACATTTTCTTCCTTCCAAATGAGGGTCTTCTGTTAGGGACAAACCAGTCCAAGCTACAATTCACTCTGCCTAGGAGCTTCCAAGCTCACTGACTTTCAAATCATATTACACATTGCAATCATATTACATCTCTAATGGAATATGGCAAATGTGACCACTGTCTGGTTTCAAGTTCCCGACTCAGCATGCTGTGCCATGTGCTATGCTGTGCTGTGCTGTGCTGTGCTGTGTGTGCTCACCTGTCTTTATGCTGGCGACGGTTGGTGGTCAAGGCCACAGCAATATTATCCCACGCTTTCCAAACCTCCCCTTGGCCTGGGCTCTCACAGCCCAGCTGGCGCCAGCATTCGTCAAACACTGCTCTCCATTTCTCATCGGCGGCCACGGCCAGGTTTCCCAGCTTCCTGCTGATAGAGCCGCATCAGAAGTCATCATTTCTGCTTTGTGAATAATCATTCCCAAGGATAAAAATGGCCTACCATAAATTTCAAATACTTCCATAACCCAAACTGTGTGCACGTTGTATGTGTGCACGCACTCCCACACATGTGTATATGCACTGTGTGTGTGCATGCCCATGTAACGTCTGAGCTTTGCCTGACAGTTCAGTTCAGAATGCTTTTCCTGTCACCACATCTGTACCCTTCCCAGCAGGATCATTTCCACATCTGCAACTTTAAACACCTGTGCACTAGGGCATAGGCTTCAAGCTAGGGCTACAGATGTGGCCATCTATATAGGTAGCAGCCAACATAACTTCAATGGAAGATATAACTTCATAGAAGTTATATAGTGTCCAGTCATCAGAAAGTTCTCCTAGAACTTCATAGAAGTTATATCTTGTTTAAAAAGAACAATTTTTAAATTTTGAATTTGCTTTAAAATAGTAGCCTGCTTTGATGAAAGCAAGACAAGTCAACATTCAGTAACCACCACCCAGAGTCAGTACTCACAAGGCTTTGGGCCTGTCCTTATCACTCTCATATAGGCTAGGTTTGAAGTAGGTCCCAGTGATTTTTATCCCAGATCCCCATTCTCCACTAAAATAACCTTCAATATAATCTCCATTTGGCATAGTCAGTGTTCCCTGGATAAAGCAAAGGAGAAGCGGCGTTAGACAAATGCTTAAACTTACAGAATTAGGAGGAAAAACAGTATCACACAGTTAATATTTTCCTTTTTAACCTGCTTTTTTGCCATTCTCAGTTCTGATAAAATAACAAAAATGCACATGAAAACACCTCTGGTAAGGTAAGAAGAAAGAATAGGAGATGGGAAGACTAAGTTGTATGAAACACATTACCCAGTTACAGGCCGCTGCAGGCAGTGCTCAGGTCAGAGGTCATACCTGCTAACATCTGTCTGCCTGCCTTAGAAAATAGGTCCCTGCCAAAGGTTCTAAATCACACTCTGAGAGTCTATCTTGGGAAAGAGGGGTGGGGGAAGGAGCAAATTAAACCAGCACGAGAAGGAACAATATGAAGAACAGACACCACTGAAACAGAAACCCAAGTTCTGCAGGAAAACACACATACACTGAATCATACAAAGCATTTGAGTATTGTGGTACATTCCTTTAATCCTAGTTTGAGGAGATGTGGGCTGAAGGACAAGAGGTAAAGGTTATCTTTGACTACATAGGGATTTATGGCCAATTCCTTCTAAGAGGCATCAGAGATTTAATGGGAAAATGTAACGAGGCAATTGAATATTAATGTACAAAATGTATTTAGACTTTTTTTTTTCTTTTTTTTGGAGCTGGGGACAGAACCCAGGGCCTTGCGGTTGCTAGGCAAGTGCTCTACCACTGAGCCAAATCCCCAACCCCTGTATTTAGACTTTTAAAAAACTTTCTAAAGTCAAGAAAAATAAATGAGAACATGGAAACAGAGAACAAAGTTGTTTCTGACCTTTCCACAAAGTGTCCAGTCATCAGAAAATTCTCCTTCATAGATAGTATCATCTTCCGAAAGCAAAACCCCATTTCCCTGTGTGAAGAAGCAAAACACAAGTCCCAAGACAAACCTTAGAAGACCTGCAAGTGAACACAGCCATACCCAGAAAGCCTCCCACCATCTGCAAAGTAGAAAATAGTACTAAGAAAGTCACACAGGGCCAGGCATGGTGGCTCAGGCCTGGGATTCCAGGATCAAGAGGCAGAAGCAGTTTTTCCACAGGGAGTCCCAGCCTGCCTGGCTTAGAGAGTACAACCTCAGCTCAAGAAGCCACAACAAAAGTAGAACATTAATTAATTAATTAATTAATGAAAAGGTTAGGGACACAGGAGAGTTCCAAAGCTGAGGGGAAACACATATAAACAACCCACTCACCATCATTTTATTAAGGTGGAAGTTGCCTTCGTAGTATAACCCAAACTGGGTGACCACCACCCCATTCCCTTGGCATGCATCGTCCTGCCACATTCCCATGTACTTTTCTCCCCTGCATAGAAATAAGAAGAAAGATGAAAGCCAAATAAAACAAGGACAAAGCGAGAGAAATTCTTATAGGGCGTGAATTACACGCCTGGTCTGCACTGCTGCTGTCACCCTGGTCAAATCGGCTTAATCCACCTCCTCAGAGAAGGCGGTGTGACGGCGAAGGACACACATGTGGCACTTGCACAGGAGCCTGACGCACTGCCCAGCAGACTGAGAACACGCTACACACTTCCTTGACAACTTCAAGGCACGTTATTAAGTCGGGTATCCTGGCATGTCCTTGAATCCCCAACACAGGAGGCAGATCTCTGAGAGACTGAGACTAGCAGAGCTACACACTGTGACTCTGTCTCACAAGAAAATATGTAATTAAAAAAGAACGCCACTGGGGTTGGGGATTTGGCTCAGTGGTAGAGCGCTTGCCTAGCAAACGTAAGGCCCTGGGGTCAGTCCCCAGCTCCGAAAAAAAGAAAAAGGAAAAAAAAGGAGAAAAAAAAAAAAAAAAAGAACGTCACTAATTTAAAATATACTTGAATCAAACCTTTGATTAATTTTCCTTCCCAAAGTTCCTTGTCATACAAGGTTTAAGTTTTACCCACTTGAACTTAGAAGGTTTTTTACCATCTCTACTAAAAAAATAAAACATGAATTAGGTGTGGCAGGCCGTTGTTACAGTCCTGCCACTTAGAAGGATAACTCAGGAGGATCAGTTAGAGCCAGACTTGGGTCAGAGAGAGAACTTTTTCTCAAAGAGAAGAAAAACATACAATAAGGCAGGCCGTAGCTTGTGGTGCATGCTCAAAGCCCTGGGTAGAGACAGGAGACGGGTAGGAGGGGGCAGAGGTGTATGAACTACTTGTTAAATCACAGTTTGCTGGGCATGGTGGAGCACACCTTAAACCCAGCACTTGGGAGGCAGAGGATCTCTGAGAGTTCCAGGACAGCAACATCTACAGTGTGAGTCTCAGGCCACCCAAGGCTACACAGTGAGATCTTGTCTCAAAAAAAGAAAAATATCTATAGTTTAGAGATTAAAAAATAAAATTTTTTACATTTTATATATTCAACTGGGGTGGGGGCATGAATGCCACAGCATATGTGTGGAGATCACAGGACAATCTGTGGAATCAGTTGTCTCTTCTACCACATGTGTCCAGGGATGGAACTCGGGTCCTTAGGCCCAGTGACAAATGCCCTTACCACGGAGTCATCTTGCTGGCTCATAAAGGTAATTTTAAAAATTTCACATTATGACAAGACCTGGTGGCACATGCCTATAATCCTAATATGAGAGGAAATGCTGGAGGGGATCAGGAGTTCAAGGCTAGCTTTAAGGCTATCCTCAATTCACTCAAATAAACAAACAAACAAAAACACAAAAAATTCCCATTTTATAGAAGCTGTGGTGCTTAACATAAAGGGGGGTAGTGCATTAAATCCAAAGTAAATTAGACCAAATCAAATATGAGAGCAAAAGAAATGATACTGCTCTCTAAGGCTTGAATTTAAGGAGGTGGGCTTAACTCCTGGCTTGTGAGCATGACAGGAAGACATATTACTTAAACATAAACACAGTCTATATCCTGCCCCAACAGTGCTGCCTGTCACTGATCCCTACTGCCCATTCCCACTTCCTATCGACTTTCACTAAAGGTTTTCTTCCATATAATAAAGATTTGGAAGGCACAGGATCTAAGTCAGGTGGTACAACTCGTCTGGTACCTAAAGCTGTGGTTTTGAGCCTCAGGACGGCATAAACCAGGTATGGTAGCACACGCCTGTAATCCTAGCAGGTTTACAAGTTTTGTCTGGATTAGAGTTGAGTAAAAATTTAGACTTACAGGTAAGACTTTTGTAGAAAATCAGGATATATGCAAGAGGGTCTGAAATTTAGGTTCACCCTTGACTGTATAAGGAAGGGTTTTTGAGGAAATAAAACTTCTGTATATGTAAAAATGTTGGAAGAACAGTACCCATGTGAATTCTGAATGACCCTGACTTTGTGAAGTAGT